>NC_051432.1:23924604-23976510 GCF_001649575.2 Kryptolebias marmoratus
TCCCGGACCCGGAGGAGGCGGCGCGTACAGCAGCAGCAGCAGCGGCCTGTCAGCCGGAGCCGAGCCGACAAGTAGTTGGAGACACTCCGGGGGTGGGTGGGTCGGCGGGGCGTCCGTGCTTATGTTTCCCCGCGGTCAGTTCTCGGAGGAATGAGAGGTGTATGTTCGGGGCTGAAAATGGGACTGTTTTTGCACGCTGTTGGCTCTGTCGCCCCCACGGAGTCCGCTGCGGAGAAGGTAAGGCTGAGCGGACAAACAACACGGCTCTGACCCAGAGCCGTGATACCGGCCTAGACCGAATTAGTTTATGAACTCTGTCTTTTTATTTAACAGGATACTTTACAACAACCTCACAGTAAAGGTTCCGACGCTGGCATTCGCTTTGTTAACAGTGTTTAATGAGAGCTGTTAGCAAAATTCGGCTGTTAGCATGAGTAGCTAACAGAGTTAGTTCAACTGAAGCAAAGAAACAGCCGCGGCCTTGCTGTGTTTATGGTTGACATTTTAGCCAGAGGCAAGTTTTATAAACAGTAAAAGCAGATCGCCTTGGTGTTAACACAGCCACACTGTTAAGACAACAATTACTTGTTTCAAAAAACAGCAACTTTGTGATTCCCCCTTGCTAGGTAATGAAGTTCCTTAACTTAATCTATGTCAACATGAAATTAGCCTTTTGACAGTTTCTTTACATTACATCCTTCGTCTTTTCTGTTACTGGAGTCAATCATTAAGTTACCTAATTAATATGCTTGGAAAGAAGTTGTTACATCTTTAAATTTGAGATAAAGTAGAAATCTATATTGATAAATTATTATGCTGTATTAAAAAGTGCATTAAGACAAATGCAGTGATTTCCAAATTAGTTTAAACTCCATACTTTAAATAAAATTACAACCTAGGGAGTGTTTATACTGTGGAATTTTATCTGGACAAGTGGTCTGCACCATTTGCTATCAAAAGAGCCATTTCTGGCCCTTCTCGGCTGAATAAAACAAATCCAGGAAAGCAAAAAAACATTCTTGAAGCTCGAAATAAGAAAATTCAGCTTTTTGTTATATAGATACTACACATCGAAAACTATAGATTAATTTCAGACCAATGAACCAATGAACAGTTTAGGATCCGTTCTGGAAATGAACTTAATAGAGAATAAAATGACAACATTGTTAGTGTTTATGAGATTTTACTGTGCAGAGTTTGATGCCAGAAACAGCTTCCTGCTGTAACTCCAGAGCAGGTTTTCAACGTCCGGACTCTGGTCCAGGTCCGGACCAACCAAGTAGCCCGTTGGTGCGATGTAATGACGAGTGGTGTGTCTCCTTCAGAGCGTTTCACAGAGCGATCCCGTGTCTCTGTAGGTAGGATCAGTAGTTGGTCACTGGGCTGCAACTTAATAGAGAAAAGTTGGCGTCTCAAAGTTTTTCTCGTTGCAGTCTCACTGAATTCTGAGCGTTTGTGACCCTCAAAGGCGCGGCCAGTCATTGTGAATCGTGGGTTTATTTTTAATGCATAATTATTGTTTGTTCTGATTGACCTTGAAGCCAGTAAAACAAAACAATCGGCCCGACTGACTGTTTAAGCCCCGCAGAACTCTCTGAGTCAGGTCGTTCTGTGGAGCTGAGACGTAACAAAGACCTGCAGCCGCTTTCGTCAAGGTGAAGCATCCGTTTGTCACCAAGACCTTTTTAAAATCCTTATAATTTCAGCAGCTTTTCATTAGGGCAGATCATTTTCTAATACACAGCTAGTTGGAGAGATGGTAACCAAACCTGCTTTAATCTTTAAATTTGGCCTGAGAGATGCTGATTGTTTCATTGTCGTGTTCCTGGATGGGAGTCAGGGGAATCTGGTCTGTGCAGATTCTTGTTTCGGTCCTGCTCTGTCAAGATAAGAAAATGATAAGTGATCGCCTTCAGTTTGTTTCTTCAAGATCCAACTTTTTATCATCGCCTAGAAAAGCAACAAAGATTTATTTCATTTAAATGCATGAGTACTTTTCCTGTGTGACTGACTGTTCAACCCCCGTCCCTTTTTAACGTTCTTTTAACGTGCAGTTCAGGCTTAAGAGCCGAACAGATGAGATATTATCTGGAATGTGAACGGCACATATTAGACAATATCTAGAGAGTCAGAGGGAGCTGCTGAAGTTGTTACAACATTTAGGAACAGGACATCATGTGATTTTTAAACCTCTTCATGCGCAGTGTGTGTTTTTTTTCTCTCTTCTTTAGGGAATGTCATGTTGATATAAAGTTGAAACGGCTGATAATCCGTTGAGGTTTGAAGTTGTGGCTACACTTAAATGTTAAGCAGTTTGGTTTGTGCTGATCTTGTGTGATGAATCATTCCTGTTTATGACTTTGGTTTTTTTTTTTGGGTTCGTTTTTGGCCGCTTTACTCTTAACACTCCCCTCTCAACACCTTGTTATCATGCAGCAGGGTAGCTAGGACCTTACACTTCGCTGCCGCTGCTTGGAAATTTCCGTAAAGCAATACTTGTTTGGGCTGGATTGGAGTGTGTGTGTGTGTGTGTGTGTGTGCGTGCGTGCGTGCGTGATAGAGAGAGGGAGAGAGAGAGAAGGAGGGAGATAGGCAGAGAGAGTGAGAGTAAGCTTGAGATCTTTTGGACTTGCTCACAGTAGGATAATGTCCCATGAGGTGGAGCAGACCCGTCTGGACCCTGGATCGCCATGCCTCTCAGCCGAGGACCTGAAATGGTAATCTGCAGAGAGAAAGGCTGTATATAAAACCTGTGGTTGCTCCTCGTTAAAATAATCCTGACAAAGTCCTACAGAACTTCTTAGGAGAGTCCATCAGGTTGTGATTTGTGATCGTAGTACTCGGCTCTGGTTTAATTATTTTGGCACTATCTGATTATTATCGGACTTGTTTTCTTTTTCTAGTCTGCTTTTGATGAATATCAGCAACATGATTTATTTGGTTAACTTTTGGTCAAGCCTCTAGTTTCCTGTATGGATAATGAAAACATACAACTGTCTGTTAAAGTGAAGACAAACGTGTAAATGATTTCTCGTGGAAGTGGACTCGCTGCTTCTCTTTTTTTGTTTTCATTCTGTTTAGATTTACTGCTGTTCTTATTTCAAATTCTTGGGTGATCTACTGATGGTCTTGTGCTGTTTGTCCTTCAGATATTTGGAATCCAAAAAACAAAATCTGGTCAACAATAAATTGGAATTTAGGGGGAAAAAAGAACAAATTTCACAGGGCTTTGAACCGTTTGCACAGTCCTTCATATAGACTTTTTCAGTGTCCGCATGCAAAGTTTGCAGCCTGTCACAAAGACACATGCCTTTTTTACCGTAATGCTTAAAATCCATTCAGGAATTTGTAACAAGTCACTAAAGAACAAGTAGCTATAAATAAACCAGATTATTGTGTTAAACAGCTTTGGTCCTGTGGGGTTTGGCTCTCCGGGAACTATCATTAGTGTTTTCAGTAACTTCTCAAAAAGCTGTTTCGGCTCCGGACTTCAGGAGGCTGAAGTTCTGTGCTTTCAGCTCCATCCCTTGTTTCTTTCCCCCGTCCTTTCCCCCTTGAAAGTGATACGTCTTGAGTGCTTTGAAGGAATTTCTGGATATTTGGCTCAGGGGTTCAGTTGGACTCGAGGATCAACAGATTAGTTTCCTTTGGTCCAAGGTCTAGGTCAGTGTGACCACGCATCCATCCCATTGTTTTCTGATGTGCTATTTCAGGAATGTCTGGAGGGCCTTTTATTAATTTTAGCACAAACATCCACACTGACTAAATGATGGGCTGCAGTTTAGTGTTTAATGTCAGCACGACCTCATGAAATGCATCGAGTCAGATGTTAGGGTAACGTTATCATTTTATAATAAAAGGTCAACTTAAATGTGACAGCCCTAAGCTGTGCAAAACCTCAAAACTGCAAACTAAGAATGGGTTATTTTTACTGCAAGAAAACTATTTTTATCTAACAAGATGTATAAAAAATGCTAAACGTCAGCAGATTTGTTTGTCAGCCTCGATCATGCAGCAGCAACAGGATCCATTAATTGGTTTTATGGTCCTAATTATGACATGAAAACTGAAAAGCAAAAGATTAAACCAACAGAAAACACTTAAAATAAAACAGGAAGCTGTTAGATGATTCAAACAACCAGATGTTTATGCTTTTAACTGAACTGATAATATTTTTGTGTCAGGCGATGGGCTGTATATAAGTTCATGTGATAATTTTGAGCAATTTTTTTTAAATCTTTTGCCTAAAAATGTTTATTTTTTTTGTTAGTTTTTGACACTGTTAGAGTAACTGTATACCTCCCAGATCAGTGATGTCCAATCCTGGGCCTGTAGGGCCACCATCCTGCAGGTTTTAGGTGTTTCTCTGCTGTGACCCACCTGATTTGAACTAATAAGTGATTACCAGGCTTCTGCAGAACATGAAGACCTGCTAAAGAGCAGAGAAACATCTAAAACCTGCAGGATGGTGTCCCTCCAGGACCAGGATTGGACACCACTGATCTAGATGAAACGATTTTCAAAACATTTGAACAATAATACAGATTTCCTTTAAAAGTGATGATGTTTCTTATGTTTTTTTTTGTCCTGCAGAGCTTACTCCGCTGTGAAGGCGTCAACAACCAGAGCTACTTCTGCGAGTACGGCCACTGCTGCGGAGAATCCCAGTGCTGCAGTTATTACTACGAGCTCTGGTGTAAGTTTCCAGCTGTTGTGTTTTAACCTTTAGGATTCTTTCCATTGTCTCGCCTTCCCTTTTTGTGTTTCTAACCAGTCTTTCAAACACTTTGTGCGTTATTCGACCAAAAGTAATCACCAAACTCGTCTTTGGCCCCAAAACGGTAAAACGGTAACATCAGATTTACTGTATGATTTCGTTCCGAACTTTTAGTCAAAACCTTTTGCAACATGCATGTAGATATACCAACAATGATATGATTCATTAAAGATGAGCAGCAGAAGCCAATATGATGTGATTCAGCTCATAATCATGATACTATTCAGCCTTTAGACACGAGACGATTCAGCCTTTAGTCATGGTGTCATTTAGCCCTTTATCACATGATTCAGCCTTTAATCACAATACATTTTTAGCCCTTAATTATGATACAGTTCAGGTCTTTATCATGATACCATGTCATGATTCCACCTGGCGCAGACATTCGGATCATGCTAAATATTCAGTAGACTGTGCAGCCCTAATGGTGACACTGAAATGAAATTATAACTGTAACTGCTTATAAAAAGTGTGTGTGACGTTCCGGTAGAGTTGGACTCCTTAATTTATTCTGAGCATGTTGATAAAAGGTCAGAACTGAGGATGGCATTAAGTGTGGGTTCCTAGAAATAAACATTTAAATGGACTTAAACGAAGAAATGTATTTCTGATCACATAACAGATTTTAAGAACAAATCCACAGTTTGTTCCCAAAGTATTGAGCAACCAGAGCAGAGCAAATGACTCATGAGAATGCAAGATGTTATTAAATAAATCTGTTCTTGTAGGGTTGGTTCATCTCCAGCAGAGATTCAGTTTCTCGGCTCCAGATTCAACGGGTTATATTTTCCTTTTCCAGCTGTCCTCCTCCGCCGTCCTTGAAGTGAAGTTCCTCACATTCTTCTGCGACGGCAGAGCAATCCTTTTATTTCCCCACACTTTGTAAACCAAATAGTTTTTTTTTTTTTTTTTTGCTCCTGTTTAAAATTAAGCGTAGATTGCATTAGTCTAAAAATAACTTCTTTGTAAGAAATTGGGGAAACGGCTCATCGAAGTTACGCAGACTGTTTTAACGTTCAGTTTTGAAGGAGGTGGTTTTTGTTTCTCCTTGACCACAACACGTTGAAATGAATTGCCTCTCTTCCTTTTGCATTTGGTTTTCTGCCAAAATGAGCAAATCATTTTTAACATTTCTGTAGGATATGTAAGAAATGTAAAGAGCACAAGTTTTCTTTAAATCTTTAAACCTCTTTGTGCAACAAAATGCAAAAATTAATTTGAACAATTTGCCATCATGTGGATGATTTCACTGTATTCAAACCAGAAATGTATAATATGAAACAAAGTCAACAGATTTGTGTTTAAATGGCCTAAACTAAAGGTGGTTCAGCTCTGAATAATGTGTCATTTGATGCTTTTTCATCACAAAATACTCTGACCCCGCCAACACTTTAATCAGAAAAATAGCTGTGTTGCTAATTGAAGATGGAGCTCTGTATGTTGTGTTTGTTCAGTATGTGTGTCTGGTGACAAGTAAATGATGTTTTAGTTTGAATTAAAACAACCTTCAGCTGTTAGCAGCAGAGACCTCGTGTTTCGCTGTCATTTTAAAGTTTAAAAACATAGTTTTTTTTTTTTTTAATCACAATCTGATTTTACTTTGTAATGTGAGTTAAAGCAATGGCGTAATGCATCTTTGTTGTGTTTTCTGTAGGGTTTTGGCTCGTGTGGGCGCTCATCTTCATTTTGTGCTGCTGCTGCATATGTCACCACCGCCGCACCAAACACCGGCTGCAGCAGCAACAGCGGCAACACGAGATCAACCTCATAGCTTACCGTGAAGCACACAACTTCCCATCTGTGCCCTTTTACTTCAGTAAGACCGGCCGCTCACGCAAACACGTATCACCATGATGTGTTCAATGAGAGTTCACACATAAGGAATATTTAAAGTAGTAGTAGTTCCTCAGGTGTTTGGGTTCTTGTCTGGTTTCTGGTGTGTATCATGAAGGACTCAGTTGCTAAATCAGACTTTGGTTGAAGATAAAAAATAGGACTTTATGGTGAAATGTGTACTTATGCCTGCTGGCTTGACATATTTAACCCATTAAATGTTGTTGGATTCGTGTCTGAGCAAACTTTAGCAAAAATTCATCATTTTTGTGATGCTCAGTAACCAATTATTGTTGTGTTTAAGCATATTTGGATACAAGAGCCCAGAAAAATCAGTTTCTTTAAACATATTAGCAAAAATTAAACCAAACAAACATCTTCCAAGAATTGAAAATAAAACCTTTTATTCTTTTATAAATTAACAACAGTTTTTGTTTTTTTAAATTAACTGAACATTTTGTTACACCAGCTGGTGTTAGCGCTGAAATTTCAAAATAAAAGATGATATAACAGCAAAAGAAGTAATAGAAATGTAATTCAGATGCTGGCATTTAATTTTTTCTGTAAATAATTCCCTCTGGTTGAAAAGCAGAATAACTAATACTACAGGAAACCCAGTAAAACTAAAAGCATAAAAAATAAAAGTTCCAAATTAATTGGTGAATACAGTACTTTAGGCATTTTTATGTTTTAATTTTTGTGGCCCTAATCTGGAAACGATTTAGCTTCTCAGAGCTTTTTATTTAAATTGTTAAATTATTGATCTAATTAAAGCTGATCTGTTAGAAGCTTTTCATTAAATCCACAGTGTTTTCATGTTTAGGTCGACTGTCATTCTGTTCAAAGATTTTTTTTTTTAAAGCTCTGGTAAGAAAAATGTTGCAGCTATTTCCTCTCACCCTGAATATAAATTCAGATTTGCTTGTCACCGGTGACAAGTGGTTTTTAACTGGACTCAGTGGAGCGCGGCTCTAATGTAATGTTTGCGCTGAGATCCATCCAGGCTTTCATACGGCGTCAGGACCTTCCTTGTTTGCATGCCCCAGTTTTCAGGAAATGGTCAGCACTGCTGTCTTGGTTCTTTGCCAATATTGCAAAACCATCTCAGAGTGCTGGAGCAGCCTGCAGCACAGAGCTCACTTTAGGAGTGCTTGGTGGAAAACGTGCTCAGTCACGGTGAAATATGAATAGGTTAGATTATGTTCCTTTTAGAACGTTACTAAGACTTATTTTGCAATTTTTCTGAGTGGATTTTATGCTTTTTTTTCCTCAAAGCTTTTTTTTTGTTTTTCCCTCCGTCTGTATCTCAGGGTTTCTGCCGAACTACCTCCTCCCTGATTACGAAGAGGTGGTCAATCGGCCCCCGACTCCTCCCCCTCCCTACACTGCCTTAAACTCAAACCCATCTTCAGTGGCTTCTGCACCCGTGGCTCCGGAGCAGCAGGAGGGACATCGTCCAGTCATCCAGTCCTCTTCCGTCCCTCCGGTCTCTGAGGGACCCGGCACAGAGGAGCCACAGCCTCCTACTTTCAACTTTAGGCCAAAGCCTGACAATAAACCCATGCAGACAGCACAAGATTCACACATGATTCTGCTTCCGGACGGACTGAGTGTGGAGGAGCTCACCGGCCAGGACATAAAGAGCGGAAGTGTGGACAACTCCTGCAAGGACCCTTTGCTGAAGGATTTTAGCACTTTGGAGAGTTGTAATGAAGATAAAGAGCGCCACCCCAATGGAAGGAGGAGGCGTTTCACAGGGGATTCTGGGATTGAGGTGTGTGTGTGCGGCACACAGGGAAGCAACAGCTGCAGTGGAGCTGGAGGGACAGACCAGGACAGCAAGGAGCTAGAGAGCCTGCTGGGGCACAATGTGGATAATGATGACGAGGAGGAGGAGGAAGAGGAGGCAGGTGACTTCTGTGACAGTTGTGGTCATCAGGCGTCCTTTAGTGTGGAGGAGGAGGGAAGGGCGGAGCGTGAGCCGACCAGGGCTCCACAGACTCCTCAGAACGTCAGCAGCGGCCCACTCCACCCACCCGTTTGCCTCCTCCTCCACACCATTAGCGAGCAGGACGGCGCGGCCCACAGCACCGAGCCGCAGACCTGAACCGGGCTGCTTCCAGAGCGTTTTATCAATGTGCACATCTTAGAGCAACTAGAGGTGGGAGCTGCAAGTGGGATCCCAGCGAAAAATTCAATAAATGTCTCCAATCCAAAGGTTGAGAAAGCCCACTCCTCCCCACGCTGGACCGGTGGCCTTAACCCGTGAGTTTTACAAGCCCTGGAACAGCCTGTGGCAAGTAAAACCCCTCGTGCTGCACACACCTGCGGTTCTCAAACTAAACAAGCTACTGACCCCCTCTGGATGATCAGGAGCGACGGCCGAGGAGCGCAGCTCTACTCAGCAACGCCGTTCTCTGCTTCCACTGGACTACGCAGTGGAATAACACGCTCGGGAGGAACGTTTTGGACGCGTGCAATGTAGAATTCCCACGGTTTGTTCATGCAAGTTTAAATTATTAAAGGACATCGGAACCAGGTTTGGGATGTCCCGTTAGACTCGTGCTTTTTCAGCAGTCACAGACCGTTCTGCCTTCTGGTTTTGTTGCTCTGTACGCAAAATAACGAATCATACTGCACTTCCAAATTTTGCACACAAGCATTTTCCTCTTTAAAAAAAAAACAAAACAAATCAAAGACTAAAACAGAAATTAAAATTTCCTCATAATTTAGTTTTCAAATTGCAGAGTGTGATTAGTCTTCTTGTGATTTTGTTGCAACATTTGTTTGAAAAAGTGTCTGATTTGTTTGTAGGGAATGCAGCGGATTCACGTGGTATATAATCTGAACTGTCTGAATGTCTGTAGAATGTGCCTACCAAAAAAGAAATGCAGATTTTTGATGAACAGCGATGAGCTTTAGTCAAACTAAGATGCTAAAAAAAAACTGGTACCAAAAACAAGAATGCTGTAGTTCTGAGAGATTAACTGAAAAGGGCAACATCAGACCTCGAGGGTTTGTGTACGTCACGTCATCTTCACCTGCTCCAGGTGGAATATATTTACTGTAGGGAAGTAACGAGAGCGCCTGAGATTAAATGAGATTCACTGAGTTGAAAGCAAAAAAGCATCTCCTGACTTTGTCCGGTGAAATTAGCCCTGAAGATGTCCCACCCACTGGCCCAAACTCGGTTCTGCTCAGTTCTACACGGCCTTGGGGATTTTCTGTACAACTGATTGCCGCCTCGATGTGAGCGGGTCGTTGTAGCGCGGCTGCCCCAAACCCGCCACCAACGGGTAAATAAAAGTGAAATAAAGTTACAAAATACTCACCAGGTTCCAAAAACCTTCCCTCCGCTGGTCAGAGCCCGTAAATCGAGTCCATTCGGTCAAGCACAGAAGCGTACCGCGATGTTTGTTTACGTGCTGCCATTTTAAAAGGTGTGTTAATGAGCTGAGAGCTGAAAGTGGGCGGGACCACGCGACGGAAAGACTCTGAACCGGCGCCACGTCCAGCCGAGTGGAGCCCGTGTTTCAAACAGAAATGTCAGGCACTAGGACCACGCGGTCACATCCCTCCAGGCTTTATGTGAGGGCGCCTTCCTGCAGCCTCTGCAGCTACATCCTGACAGGAAGAGTCATTTATTTACAGAACTGACTCGATGCTGATTTCACAAAGGGTTTTGTTCATTTTAAAGACGAGTAAATTAAGTTTGAACGTCTCTTTTATCTGTGAGTTGAGAGGAAAGGAGTCGAGCACGCTTCAAGGACTCTCCTCTGAGGTTTAATTGTGTTTGCGTTCATCAGTGAGCAACGTTTCTCTGTGATTAAAATAATCAAAAACACAGAAGTTCTGCTCCATTGTCCACTTCAGTCAGGCCGGAGTGTCTGCTTCAATTTATTTTGGACAGATTATCTTTTTGGTTTCTTCTGACGTTTTAAAATGAAATGTTTGTAGCATTTTGACTTTTCATTGCGTTTATTTTTAGCCGTTTTGATGGCTTGAGGTAAAATATTTTTATTAAAAACCAGTAAAAAATTAGACCAATTAATTTTTTTTCCATATTTCCATTAAACTCTGTTCTGACTGATGGAAAAGATATGATGGGAAAAGTTGAGTTCATATATCTGTTTGAGTATTGAGTTATTTTCTGAAGAAAATATTAGGAAAAAAGAAATCAGGTTTTCATTTTAGGCTCTTTGTGTAAATGAGTTTGACCCCCTGAGTTCAAAGGTCACACACAGCTTTAATGAGGACGTCTGAGTCGTCGAAGCACTTTTCTAAGCTCTGAGGGGATTCAGGAGAAACTGGACAGGAAAGACTCCAGTCACTTTAGTTTGGGACAAAACTTTTTTTTCTTAAAAATATTGTTCAAATCTCATTTTGTCTTGTGAGGTGTGTGTGTCGTTACACCCCTGATTTGATCTTTGGCACAGTTTTAACATTTCAGAATATATTTTATTGACTTTTTACATGGTGCTTTTTGATTTCAGTCATTTTAATTGAAATAAGAGGATTTTAGGGGGTCATTTGTAACTGCAAAGTCCAAGAATAGAGATAATAAGCTACTTTTTAAATAACAATTTAATGTTTCCTTCCTTAATCAAATCTTTCAGTTACTTAATGTGTTATGCCTTAAACTGACATCTATAAAAAATTGTTAAAACAGCAGAAGCAGAAACAAGGACGTAAAAAAATCCAGTAGACAAATTTTAGGCTAGTATTTGTTGGTTCTTGCTGATGTTGGAATATAAAGGATTTCCACAAAAATGATTAGGTTTGACAAATAATTCTTAGCATCTTTAAAATTGCAATTAACAAGCAGTTTGTGTGGTCTTGTAATTTAAATGTTAAATGTTTAAATACTCAAATTTTATAAGATTTTTTTGTTTTCTTTTGACGACTTCTGATTTGCCTTAAAGAACTTGAACTTTGAACGTTAAGCCTCCTAATAAAACTGTTCTCCGTTGGCGTCGCCACTGATGATGCTGTGTCAGAGTAAAGAGTTGAGTTGTTTGTAAAAAAAAAAGAAAGAAAACTTTGTTCCGTTGCTGAGGTTTTTGCAGCTCGGTTTTTCTAAAAACTTTCCTCGGTGCATCTGCAGAAATACGCACAATGATACAATCACTGCAAAAGCACAAACGGTTAAACTAATGGTCCCAAAATTTGTTACGTTATGCCCTTAAGTCATCAAACAGAGGACTCTTCCCGGGTTCTCCAGCAGAGCATAAAGTGCAGCGAGACCTTTCCTTATTAAGAGGAAAATGATTTGATTTTACACTGCGTACCCTGAACACTAAAGTGCTTTACATAACAGAAGTATTGTGGTACATATAGTTAAAGAGTTATTTTTCATATCAGCTGATTCATTTAAACTTTTAATAGTTATCTATGAAAAAAATCACAACCACTTTATATTTGTAAACTGTCTATCATGTTCATGTTTGTCAACCAAATAGTTGCTTTCATATTTTTTTATACAATCATTAGCCTTAATATTAAAACAGATTTCTATTTCATTATGGGTATTACTAAGTTTTTGTTTTTCCTCTGTTGAGAAAAGATTGACCTGTTTTTGAGACTTAATCTGAGGTTGTGCGAAGGGTACATTTGACTAACAGTACAGATGTGTTAGGAGATCAGGGCAATCTCGCCAAAGACACTTTCCTGTTGAATCTGTGTGTGTGTGTGGGTGTGTGTGTTTTGCACATTATTCTCTGAATGTTCTGATCATAAGCCATTTATTTCAGCAACTGAGATGAATGTATGTTCAATAAATATACTAAATTTAAGCACACGTCTGTCTCTTTTTTAATTGCAAAGTAAGGCACAGAAAACAGTCTGAAAACAAATTGTTTTTTTATAAACTGAGTGAAAGTTCATATGTTTACTTAAAATATTAGACATTAAAGCTAAAAATAAAGGCTGGCAAATTCATTAAGATGCAAATAGCAAAAAAAAAAAAGGTTAAAAGTGCATGTTGAAAACGGAATTACCTTCTGTTTTAAAGGAACCAAAAGTTGTATTGAATCTATCTATCTATCTATCTATCTATCTATCTATCTATCTATCTATCTATCTATCTATCTATCTATCTATCTATCTATCTATGAAGCAGTTAAATAAAACATGATATTCTTTATTCCCATTGTAAACAGTATAAATAAACGGATCTCTGTCTTTGGACTGATTTAAAGAGACGAAGAAGAAGGGCAGGATGCGCGCGCAGCTGAACAGGAAGTAGACAGTTCAGGTAATGAAGAAAGGTCGGCGGTCCACAGATATCGCTTCTTGGAACTTTGAACTTTATAACACTTGTAATGATGGCTAACGACAGCAGGTAAGGGCTGTTAATTCCTCACATGGTGTCTCGTTAAGTTTAAGTGTCGTCGTGCATTAAAAAAAAGCGTCGCTTGTTGTTTTTAACACATAAACTTAGCATGAAGTTACTTTAAAGGAGCATTTAGTGAGTTGGAATGTGTACTGTCTCTTAAAGAACTCCGTAAAACTAAGCAAATATGTAATTATTTGTTGTAGCTGACCATAGAAATGTTATTTACAAGCTTTGGCTGTTTATGGAAGCCCATTTATACCCCAAAAAAGTCATAATTACCATACTATCTCAAAATTATGACTTAGCATCTCATAATTAGAAGTAGAGGCTAAGTCGGGATTTAGAGATATCACATAACTTTGAGATGGTAAATCAAAATTATGGGATGCTGAGATAGTTTTTCTTTTTATAACTGTAACTTAATTTTTTTAATCAAAGTGGCAGAGATGTTTTTCTTTATTATAACAAATAGCGTTAGCTTGTAGCCACCAACAAGACTGTTAGTTTGAAGCATGAATTTAACTGCATTATTCCTTTTTTTTTTTAGTTCCTCTGGAAATTTCTTTGACAGCAGCATTCACGAAGACGTGAAGGTAAAGTCATTTTTTATACTCTTCAGCTGTGTTTGTGTTGATAATTGGTCTTATATGCTTGTGTAATTATAATCACAATTTATCTGCTCCATGTTATTGTTGGCCATTTTGATCAATTTCAGGCAGGCCTTTTGTATGTTTCCCATCTACACTATGTTATAACATGACATACAGTTAATAGTTTTTTCTGTTCTCCCCTATTCTGTTTGTGAATGCTTGTTTCTGGCTGTGATACTGGGTCCACAGACTCTTCAGTCAGGCTTCTATGCTCCACAGGCATTTATAACGTCCTGGTATTGTTAATCTTTCTGCTTTTCACTGCTTCACCCGCTGTACAATGACGACGATCTTCTCTCTGTCTGAGCAGGATTATTATGGCAGGAAGCTGAAGAAAACCTTAGACCTGAAGACCAGTGCCTGTGTGACTCCAGCCCAGCCAATGCCGGCCTTCGTTCGTGATGCTCTGAAGAAAGTTCACCCTGAAGTCTCTGCCAAGTCAGTGGCGCACGTTCTGTTCTTGAATCCAAAAGGCTGTGATGCTGATGTGTTTCTGACCCCCTCAGGTACTATGGCTGTGGTCTGGTTGTGCCAGAGTGCTTGGAGGGCTGCAGGATACTGGACCTGGGCAGTGGAAGTGGGAGAGACTGCTTCATGTTGAGCCTGTTAGTCGGAGAGAAGGGTCATGTTTCTGGCATTGACATGACTGACAGCCAGGTATTGAGCATCAGTATCACAATACAATTATACTGATTTATCATACCCCTCAGCTTGGAGTTATTTAAAAAATAATTGTCAAGTTGCAGAATTGTTTAGGGCTTAAAGACCAACTTTTATCCTCTCAATGTGCATAAGTGCAGGCAAACATTTTTGATTCCTGACAAAAACAAGAGCCTAACTGTTTAATTCCTATGTGCACGCGTCATCAAGAGAATTCAAAAATGTCTCTTCCTTCAAGCTTGAAGTGGCCAGAAAATACACAGACTATCACATGAAAGAGTTTGGCTACAAGAAACCAAATGTCAGTTTTGTCCTGGGCTACATTGAGGCCTTAACTGAGGCGGGTCTGGAACAGAACTCCTTTGATATCATTGTGTAAGATTTAAGTCTTATTCCTCTTTATTTCATCACTTTCAATGTTAACTATCCACTCGGCTGTTTTGAACATTGTTGATTGTTTTTGCCGTCTTGTAGTTCCAACTGTGTGGTGAACCTCTCTCCAGACAAGAAGCGGGTTCTGGCTGAAGTTTACAGCGTACTCAAGGTAAACTGCTTCATGCTCACAACAATATTATTAAATAGTGGATCATAAAAGACGTACAGTTTGCTTTAATGCTCACCGCAAATATATTTTTTACTCATCAGGAAGGTGGTGAGCTGTATTTCAGTGACATCTACTGCAGTGGGAGACTAACAAAGGAAATTAAAAACCATAAAGTGCTGTGGGGTGCGTTAACTTCATATCCTGCTATCATAAAACCACAAACACCTGCAACACTATCAGCATTTTCCTTATTTAGTGAAATATTTGTGGCAAATATGTTGCTGGTTGGCCGCAAAACAGAAAAATTTTGGCGTATTAGCAAAGTTTTTAACCACAGTAAAACATCTAAGCTTGGAGTACCACTACAGTTTGTCAGTTCTGCAGAAAGTGAACTCTAAGAAACATTATTTGGCAACGTCAGCCATTAGCACCAAACACGTCAGTAGGTTACTAGAGGTGGTTTTCACACACGGACTCTGGACATTTTCTGTAGGTTTACACTTTTACAACACAAACAGAAGATTGTCCGTTAGCCAACATTAGCAATTCTTGACTTTGACGCTGGCTGCAAAAAAATCTACACAGAAATCCTTGTCAAAATACCCAATTCTGGTAGAAATGAATGATTTTCCAGCTTTGTCAAAAAAAAAAGTTTCAGTCACTTTGGTTAGTTGCCCAGTGTTGGGGCATAACGTCCTGCAGGACTCGTTCAAATTCATTTCCTCGTTTTTTTGTTGCTGCTAAAATCTAAGATGGTTTGCTGAACGTGAAGCTTCAAAACTTCATTTACAAACTACAGTTTGACTTCTTAGTGGTCAAGTGCTTTTTTATCATATCAAAGATAGAGGACAAGAGAAATTTTTAGGTGAAAAAAAACTTCTTTTTTTGCATTTTTATCAGTACAACATGTTTTGAAGTATGCCCACAAAGGCAATTAAAGGCCAAGGATTCCTTGAAGGAATGCCTGTTGTCCACTATTGTCCAATCTATTGAAGTATAGCCATTTCTATGTAGGCTGAGGTTGATTAGCTCTTGCGACCATTTGAAAACAAGATGTCTCCTAAAGTTAACCGGTTGTAGACGTCCAACCAACAATTACTTTCTGAGAGTATCACTGAAATACGTTCAGTGGTTCGTGAGATCTTTTGTTAACAGACAACCAGTTAATGCCAAGGTTTGGAGCAGAGACGTTGCACAATGTGTTGAGCTCAAAGTATGTGTTGGGGACAATGGTCAGCTACTTCCACCCCAGATTGGAGCTCTGTATCTGTGTTAATCATCAGGTACGAGTGTGCAGCTGCAAACATCAGCACACATGCTGGTTGTAAATTCTTCTCACGTTCAGCTTCGAATGTTTGATCAGACTTTACACTGAAGATGTAAAGTAAAATCCGATGGAAATGATAGCTGTATTTGTTTTTGTTGTTTTTTTTACATATCAGCTGCTTATAAATCTATCTGATCAGCCACAGACGGCTGTTTTACAACAGGCAGATTTTTTGTGTAGGCTGAGGTCCATCAGCTGTTTTTCATGATGCATTTTTGCTGTGTTTGCCCACTGCTGCGATGGTTACCACGAATACTTCATTACAAGATGTTTTTTGAGGTTTGAATATCCCCGTCAGCTGTTCTTTTGCTACTCTCGGCAGAAATATCGGTCAAAACCACAACGTTTTCGGCAGGACATACAGGAAAGACTCTCCCGCCAAAACAGACTTTCTCTGAAAGTCCCGTCAAGTTTGCCACAAATCTGCCAACAAAAATCGAATAATTATCTGTGTGTTTGCGTCAGTGATGGCAGATTGTTGAAGTGTTTGTGACAGTCGGGTCATCTTGGCAGGCGAGTGTCTCGGCGGGGCGCTCTGCTGGAAGGATCTGCTGGAAATGGCCAATGAAGTGGGCTTCAGGGTCCCACGGCTGGTTACAGCCAGCGTTGTGACGGTTGACAACAAAGAACTGCTGGACATACTGGGTTTGAAACCTTTTCTTATCACTTATATATTTGTGTGTTCTGCTTGTGCTTTAATAGAAAGTAATGAAGTAACTTTATAGTAACTAAACAGGGTCAGATGTAAACTTGTCTTGAATGACATTTTACTGCCTTAAAGGCTTAAATTCTAAAATTCTCAACATCCATTATTATGATTATTGTGTTCTTCTAACTCAGGTTTTAATTGTATTTTATGATTAAATGGCCAGTTTCTGTCAAAAGTATCTTTTATTTCTATTTACATTTTATATTTCTAACATATTTGTATCTGCTGTAGCTGTTTTTGCGTTATATCTAAAACTTTTGAGAAGTTTAAATTGTATTGGTTTGACTGTACAGCTTTGGTTAACGGTTATTATCAGACTGCTGACTCGTTACATTTGTAACACAGGTGACTTCAGGTTCGTTTCTGCCACATATCGGCTGTTTAAGGTCCCTGAAGGCAGCACCGACACCTGTCGGGTCATATATAACGGAGGCATCACAGGGGCAGAGGACAGCTTCAAGTTCGACTGTCAGTACACCTTTAAGGTCCGTATGTCCAACGTAGAACCGCTCNGGGGGTCTCCTGCTCTCGCTCTGTGTGTGAACGGTGTCGAACTTGGATGTAATTAACAGGTGGATGAAGTGGTGGAGGTGGATGGAGAGGTGGCTAACATCTTGAAGCATTCAAGATTTGCAGAAGATTTCACTTTCCAGCCACCAGGGGGTTCGTCTGAGTGCTGTCGTGTTAAACCGAAGGTCAGTAACGTATTTAAATTCCTGGATGAGGAACCCCCCCCCACACACACACACACACCCCCAGTTTATTTATTTGTTTTAATCATTAGCAGTAAGTGTATTTCTGGTATCCATTTGAAGTGTGTGGGACACCCAGAGAGCCCCATGTAGCCTCAACCAAGCATCTGTGTGTGTGTGTGTGCATCAGGACTCGCGCTCTCCTGCTCACTGAAACATGCATACACACACATCCACACGCAGAAGGTCAAGCAGCTGTCTCTGAGTCGTAACCGCAGTGTGGAGTCATGCTGGGAAACCTTGAACAGGAAGGAATGTTCTCTTCTTAGTGACCAGAATGGCATCTTATCAGCTTTTAGGACCATCCAACACACACATTTATACACACACACACAGATTTATCAAAGCCCCTGTGATTTTTTTAAAATGAGTATTGTAATTCCTTCCTAAACGACACAACAGATAGTTTCTTCTACCACTGAGAGATGTTCACTTTTATGGAAGAAAATATAGCAATTTAGGCTCTTAATGATTTATTAAATTATGTCCCATGGTTTGTCCTTTGGACTCTCCCAGCCCCCTGAAGTGAAATGAGGTCAGAGACACTTTTTGGTGATATTGGTGATGAGAAGCCTGGTCTTCCTTGTGAAAGGATGGATCTATCATGAACTGTTGTCTGAGATGAGCAGCTGTACAGAAGAAGTAAATATATATGCATTCATGAATTCAGTGCCTCGTGTAGCTCATTGATTACTGCAGGCACTCACTATTTTTTTTAAACATTTCCACAATCCTTACAGTGATTGAGTGAGACATAATCATAAATCTGACTCCTAAATGCATGTGAGTGCATGTTCTACACCGGTAACGTTCTTCCTCCTTGAATTATTGATGCAGGCCGACGTCGTGGATCCTTTTGAGCTGGCCGTTCAGCTGGGCAGCGGAGGCCTCAGCGCAGCCACAGGGGGATGCTGCAGCACACAATCTGCTGACTGCTGCAAACGATGATGGGAACAAAACAGATCCAAAATCCCACCGTGTGCACATGATAACAGCAGTTCCACTCAATGCAGTGTAACAACACAGTCTACGCAGCAGGGAGACATTAAAAGGCCACTGTGTAATTATCAGTTTTACTGATTTTACTGATTATAAATATGTGTTTTAAGGGAAGTGAACTTAGCTTTATTCTATAACCTACTGACATTTCTTCCAAATGTCAAATAAAAATGTTGTCATTTAGAGCAGAACATGACAAAATGGGCAAAATAACAGAAAAGGTGCAGTCTTCAGATGTCAAGTAATGCAAGGGGAAAAAAAGGTTGTATTCATTATTAGACATCACAACACGAAGAGATTAGAAATCAGTATTTGGTGCAATGAGCCTGATATATCATCACATCCTCTCCACCAGCTTTTCACGTTGCTGTTCGGTGACTTTTTCAGCGCAGCTCCGTTTGATGGCTTGTGACCGTCCATCTTCCTCTTCATCACATTCCAGAGGTCCTCAGTGGGGTCCAGGTCTGGAGGTCTTTATCTGACGGACCTTCATCCACACCTGAACCTCATTTAAAAAAAAGAGCCTCTGACTGTGAAGCCAAAATTGAGCTTTTCTTTTCAACTCTTTAGCCACGGTCAGTATTTTATATATATTTCATTCAGATTCAGAAAGATTTGCAGTAGTCTCTTAATTTTAAGTAAAATGTCTAATGATTTGCATACATTTCTAATTGTACAGAAAAGTCATGAAACACGAAGTGTGGGATCTTTAGAAGGTCTGCAGGAGTGAAATTTATGAAATATAGTCATTGTCAATCCTATATTTAGCCTTAACTGTTTTATAAAGTAATAAAAGCAGTGGTCATAAATGGATAAAACAACATATTTAAAAGTTGACGAGGCTCTTTGTTAAAAGGTTAGTGAGGTTTGTTTACTTCAGACAATAGTTGAGATCATGAGTCTCTTCCACTTTTTTAAGGGGGTTAAAAACTAAAAGGTTTGGTCAATTCTACCATAAGCTAGTCATGTCATTTAGTTACAAACATGAATTATAGTTTTATGGCAACATGTGAATGAAGTTAGTAAAACCTTCACGTAAAGTTGAACACTTCTTAGAGTAACTAAAGAGTTTGTACCCAGATTGATCTGAACTCAGTGGCTGTATCTTTACAGAGGAGAATAAAGTATTCTGCTGTTTTATTTCCTTTTTACCATGTTATAAGACTTACAGACATGTTTTACAATATGAAGGAATTTACGAACATGTTCTAATTAAAATTTATTTTTTGATCTTCTGATAGAACAATAAATATGACTTATCTGCAGAATACTTTATATTTATTGGTATTCATTTAATACATTATTACAACAGGATAGCATCCAGTACTTCCTCACTCAAAATAAAAACTTATTTTTAATGTCTACTGGGATTAAACTTAAAGGCGAACACTGAATAGCTGGTTCTGAGTGGCTCCAGATAACTGTGACCCTCGGGGTGGCACCAGAACAGAAACAGAACTTCAGGACTTTTATTCTGCTGTTGTCAAATATAAACTTTTTGAAACGTTCTGCAGTGTGGTAGTCCTGATGTGGGACTACTTTAATTACAACCTGAGAAGAGCTCAGCCACTGCCTAACTCCGTGAAGGTTGTCGTCTCTGTTAAAAGTCTTACTCCTTATAAAACTATCATTCCTTGAAGGAATGAAGGTCACCTTGCATGCCACAGTTTAAAACAAACGTCTGATGTTATCTCCTGGCACTCAGAGCATGTGTTGGGGATGACTCTCAGCCTCTACCTCGAGGAAATTTGGCTCAGTTTCTGTAAAGTTGTAGTCATTCTTGTGTTTCCTACAGCTGATTATCTGTGGTGGCCATCTTTAACCAGGTTGACTCCAGTAGTTCATCAGAGGTACATCCAGTGGGTTATGAGATATTTTGCTGGGTTGTCGAAAACAGTTATTGGCAAAGTTTTAAGCGAAAACATTCCCCGTTGTGCAGTGCTCGAGTTATCTGGTCCGGATGATGCTCTGCTACTACCACACCACATTTTAGCCTCATTTCTGTAAGATTTACTGAATTATATCCATTCTTATTTTGGATACAGTTGTTTATCTGTGGTGGCCGTCTTCAGTCAGGTTAACTCTAAGCCAAGCCAAGTCAAATTTATTTATATACTTTTCAGCAACAAGGCGATACGAAGTGCTTTACAACCTTTTATTCAAAAATAGTCAAAACACACAACAATATCTAAAATATGAGCTGGGATAATCTAAATGAAATCATGAAACTAAACATATCTAAAACCTGAGACACTAAATAAGAGTAAGTCATACTAAAGATAAACCAAAGATAAGCTGAGGAGAACCAAACTATAATATAAACTAAAAACCTCAGCCGAACAGAAGTCATAAAAACACACACAATTAAAGTTACATAAAAGTACAGAGTAAAATTGATCTAAAACAAGTCATACTAAAGATAAACTGAGGAAAACCAAACTAAGATATAATAAAAGCTAACACACTAGGATTTAAAAACCTCAGTTGATCAGACATGATAAAAACTAAAGGTACCAAAGACCAGCTAAGAGTTAAAGGCCAAAAAATAATTAGTTAAAGTAGGGAGCAACATAGACAGAGTTGTGAAAGAGAAAATGCCAAAAACTAATCCTTCATAGATACATAAACAATGTTTAGTTTCTAAGAAATTCATTGAAATCTGTCCAGTGGCTTAGAATATATTTTGCTAACAGATAGATTATACGTGTAATGAATATTTGGAATTGGTAATGCATGATTTTTTAAAACACATTATTCTCACATTCATTCTAATGTAACTTAAAAATAACCAGATAGTTAAATTTGTAAGGGGCATCACAAATATTGCACCACTGAGCTTTATTTTTTACTGTTTTAGGGGCATTATAAACGTGTATTTTATTAGAAGAACTCAGCGATAAATCAGTGCCTCTGACGAGCTGTGGATGATGGAGTTTTTCTGTAATTTGCGGTGTGTTTTATGCCAGTTTCTCCGGGTTTCTGTGTGTAAAATCTGCTGAAAGTCGCAGCCGGAGGAGTCCTCTCTGCCTCCAACATGAGGTGCGCTTGTTTTGGATTCTGATTGGCCGAGGAGGCCGCGGACGCCCCGCCCCCCACGGCCCTCCGCCGCTCCCCATTGGCCGGCGCCTTCGCCCGTCTCGGGGACATCAAGAGAGGCACGAGTTGGCCCGTGAGCCTGCGCTCGCGAGCCCTCAGTGTCGGACACGTAGTGGGAACGAGCAGGTCCCGATGCTCGAGCCGCGGCAGCCCTGGGCGGAGATGAAGGCGGACTCCGACTGGCTCTGATTTTTAAAAGCCCTTTTCATTCAGGAGCTCGGTTGCCGAACGGGGATCAATAATGGCAGAGCCGCTATCCCGGGCGCCCACCGCTGCAAACATGGCGTCACTTCACCGGGTCCGAGCTCTGGCGTTGATTTTCCTAACTGTCACTGGCTGCTGCGTCGCCCCGACGAGCGGCAGGGAAGGGTCCGAGGACACCGTCATCATCGGGCTCCGGCTGGAGGACACGGACGACATTTCCTTCATGGACCGGGGCTACCTGCGGGTGAGCGAGCGCTCCCGGGTCAAGCTGCGGGTGTACGGGCAGAACATCAACAACGAGACCTGGTCCAAGATCGCGTTCACGGAGCACGAGCGGAGCCGGCCGGCGGGGGGCTTTGACAGCTCCTCAGGGGACAACCAGAGCCAGGTGGACTCCTCCGGCTCGCACCCCTGCGGAATTAGGACTTCGGATATAATCATATTGCCCAACATCATCCTAAATCGGAAAACATCCGGAATCGTGGAGATCGAGGTCAAGCCTCTCAGGAAGACCGAGAGGAGTAAAGCGTATTACCTTTGCATCGCCACGTCCGCGCCGGCAGCGGCCGGGATGCACGACCCGTGGACGGAGAACACCTGGATCTACCACGACGGGGACGACACCAAAGTGATAGTGGTGGAGGAGAAGAAGTTTCTGCTGCCCTTCTGGCTGCAGGTCATTTTCATCTCCATGCTGCTCTGCCTGTCCGGCATGTTCAGCGGCTTGAACCTGGGGCTCATGGCTCTGGACCCCATGGAGCTCCAGATCGTGCAGAACTGCGGCACGGAGCGCGAGAAGAACTACGCCAAAAAGATCGAGCCGGTCAGGAGCCAGGGGAACTACCTGCTGTGCTCGCTCCTGCTCGGGAACGTGCTCGTGAACACCACGCTCACCATCCTGCTGGACGACATCGCCGGCTCGGGGCTCATCGCGGTGGTCATGTCCACCATCGGGATTGTGATCTTCGGGGAGATCGTGCCGCAGGCCATCTGCTCCAGGCACGGCCTGGCCGTCGGCGCCAACACCATCTTCCTCACCAAGTTCTTCATGCTGCTCACCTTCCCCGCCTCCTACCCGGTGAGCAAGCTGCTGGACTACCTGCTGGGACAGGAGATCGGAACCGTGTACAACCGGGAGAAGCTCCTGGAGATGCTGCGCGTCACGGACCCCTACAACGACCTGGTGAAGGAGGAGCTGAACATCATCCAGGGCGCGCTGGAGCTCCGGACTAAGACCGTGGAGGACGTGATGACGCCGCTCAGAGACTGCTTCATGATCCCGGGGGACGCCACGCTGGACTTCAACACCATGTCCGAGATCATGAAGAGCGGCTACACGCGCATCCCGGTCTTCGAGGGTGAGAGGTCCAACATAGTGGACCTGCTCTTTGTGAAGGACCTGGCCTTTGTGGACCCGGACGACTGCACGCCGCTCAAAACCATCACCAAGTTTTACAGCCACCCGCTGCATTTTGTGTTTAATGACACCAAGCTGGACGCGATGCTGGAGGAGTTTAAGAAAGGTGAGATGCTCCGTGTTATCTGTCCTAAATTGGTCTTCCTGCACCTGTCTGCCCCGTTCCTCGGATAAGGGAAGGCGCGCAGATGGGTTATGTAATAATTTATGACACAATGAACCGCAGCTAACCTTTCATTCTGCAATGAAAACCCGTGTCAGCCGCAGGTCAGGCTGTGTGAACGCCTTCCAACAGTCCACAACCTGATTTTCAGGAGGTGGAGGTATTTTTTTCTTTTTTTTTTTTTTTGAGCCTCCCTCTGGGCTGCTGGATGACAGCCTCAGGTGCTGAGGTTCTGGGCGGTCACTTCCTGTAGCAGGTAGAAGGTCCTTATCATCCTCCATCACTTCCATTCGGGGTTAATGTTCACACTCTCCCACTCTCCTCCTGCTTTCCACAGCTCCACCTGGTCTTCCTCCCACTGAACCCCTCCCTTCCATGTCCCCCCCCTCAGATTTGTAAGCAGCAGGACATGTGGGAATGGTGCAACAGCAGAGCCGAGGTTATCAGGTGGGGGCATCTCGTTTGAGAACCTGCTTAAATCCGTCTCTGCCTCTCATGTGCTTGCATCTGAGCGATGGTGGCGATAACTCCTTTCGTCCGGCCCTGGAATGCAGTTGTGTGGATAATGAATAACAGCCTCTAACACCCTTGAGCCCCCAAGTGTGTTTGTATGCACATGTCGTCTGAGAAAGATGTTTACCTCACACATGGTTCTTCTGATCTTTTTTTTGTTTTTGCATCCAGCTACCCCTCCGTGGTTCCTGTCCAGCACACTTATTCCTCACGTTATTTCTGCTTTTCGCCACAGGAAGGACTCCTGTCAGCTGCTGATTTATCAATACTCGAACAGAAAAAGAAAAGAAAAAAAAAACAGATGCCTTGTCTACTCATTAGAATAATCACTTAACTTTAAGAGGATTAGTTGGGAGGTAAAACAGAACAAATCATTCAGCTCCATTACCAGAAATTAGGTGAAGTTCTCCATGCCAAATTAGCATTACATAACATACTATTTGTTTTCTGCACAGCTGACTAGTTGCAGAGTGCACTGTTTTTCTGAGTCAACAAATGAATTGCACCGTGCTACTGCCATACCTACAGATATCACCGGTCGTGACTCGTGTTTTGACTCTGAACATCTCATAGATTGAATTTTTCCAGGTTTGTTTGCATCCTATGCAGGCGTAGAGTCGGCGAAGCCTGGTTTCCCTCCATAGGAGAATATTTGGTTCATGGTTGATCTGTTGGTCTGTTGTTGCGCGTTTTTGCTGCAGAGTATCGTTTATTCTACAGTGCATGTTCTCAGGGTTCCCACGCAGGATTAAAAAGCAGTGTTTTCAGACTTTACTCCTCATTGCATTTTCTAAAATAACAAATTTGAATTTTTGAAAACCCTGCCCCCCCCAAAAAAGCGAGAACATTTTCCTAATTTTTCTTGTGAATAGAAAGATAAACACAGTCATGATGATGCTCGCTTTTGGTTCATTTAGCACATCAAGCCTTGAGCTCAAGGTTCGGGCTGTCAGGATGTTGAACCTTTTAGTTCACACAAAAGCAATCTATGGTCCGAGGGCCAAAAGTGGCCCTTGGACGACCTCCATCCGGCCCCAAGTGTCTTTAAATGAAACCAAAATATGTTTAAAATGGATCAGCATCTTGTTGATAAACTTTAGTCAACTGAATACAAAGTGTTGGACTTACTCATCTAAAAACTGATATACTTAAATTAGCTTTTATTCAAAGAACAAACATTTTATCACAGGAAAGTGTCTCAGATGTTCCAGCAGAGAATCAGGGAGACATTTTTCTGACTGAGCATGCTAACTGTTCCACATCTGGCCTGGAAATGTTTCCTAAATTATCTGAATTATTATTAATATTATATTTTTTTCTGTTCAGCATGTTTGCTTCTCTTAGGTCTAAATGTCACCCTGGAAATGATGCATGTGAACAAATAGCATCTTTGTGTGACTAAATAACTGCAGATTATTAACAGTGTTACAAACACAGGATGCAACTTTGTCTCCCAACCCTAAAGCATGCAAGGGTTTGTCCTTTTACTTTATAGTTTTAAAGTAATAGAAGTATCATTTTGTAGTACGGCTGTTTCAACGTAAGAAAAAGCTCAGAAAGTCCACAGAAATTCAGAAGAATTTGAGCATGGACTTTTATTTTGGTAAATGTGCTCATTAGTTCCAGTTTAACTGTCCGTCCTGAAGTGTCTCGCCCCTCGTTCTGTTACCTGACAGGAAGTCTTCTGGTCCTCAGTTTGAGTGGATGATGTTGACGTTGTTGGAGTTAACCTCAATCCAAATACCTCTCTCCACCTTTTAGGCCTGAACGGTTTAATCAAAGCTCGTTCTGTATTCCAATCGCGGTATTGGTTACATTTGATTAAAGCCCTAACATTCCTGGAAGGGATACATATCCGACGCCTTTCGTGCCAGACTTTCAGATTAAGATCCTCTTAGCTGTAGCTGTTTTGGTCAAACCTCACATGATCTGATGACTATCAGCTACTACCACACTCGCTCAATATCTGTAAAGTCCACTGAGGACTGAGGTCGGCTAAGGTCGATTAGCTGTGGCAGCCATTTTGAACTGGGTTGATTCCAATGGTTAATCAGTTGTAGATGCCTCTTTTGATTACTTCCTGAAAGTTGGATTAAAGTCCATCCAGTCATGGTTCGTTTGATTTTTTGGCTAACAAACACAAAGTTCATAGCAGAACTTTAAACACAGATCTTTCACGATCAGTTAGCGCTCAGAGGACAAGTTGGGGGTCAGTCTCAGCTACTACCACACCAAGTTTTAGCTCCGTGTCTGTAAAGGTTATTGCCATTTTCTTTCTGTTCGCTAAGACTGCGGGGAGCGTCTTGGTTGAAATGCTGATCAGCTGTCATTTAACCCATTTAGTGATCCGTGAGATATTTTGCTAACGGTACAAACGAACACATAAACACACACAGTCACGGGCAAAAAACATTATCGCTACGCCTTCGCCTTTGGACATTAGCCCAATGTCCTGTGGGTAATGGAGTTTATATGAGTCTGTGACGCTGATGCTCTGTACCGGCAGGTTTGTCGGAGATGGCGGTCACAGCCAGCGGTTCATTTGAACACTAGTTTAGAAACTTTTCCACCCCCGTAGGTTTTACATTAAATGATTATTTAACTGAAGTGTGAGTCAGTCTGCAGTCTGTTACAAGTAATGATCCACATCACAATGGAGCGCGGCTCACTCCCACCTGATGTCATCTCAGTGTCTGGAAGCTCCTGGCTCATGTTCCATCTTCACTTCCTGTCTGACTGATTATCCAACCAGCGTTCGCTGCTTGCAGATGCAGAAGGTTGGATCATTTTGTTATTTGTTATATATGTTTTGTGTTTTTTTTTCCATCTACTTTTAGCATTTAATTCAATCAAAACTGTATCTAATCTAATGCACTCTTTTCTCTGATATCTTGTTGTAACTTGGTGACATATTGGTGAAGTTACAGATTGCTAAATCTGGGTGCTAAAAACACAAAAGGCATGCTCTGTAGCCAGAGTTTGATTTGATCATTCTGTAGAAACACAGCAGATAACCAACCCCCAATCCATCACGATTAGGTTTTAAGTTTTTACACTTTATTTTATCTTTAAAAAGTACACTCTGATTGCACAGTTTTTGCCATATATCAACACAATTGGCTTTTAGATTGATACCCAACATGTCTCACTTTTTCAAGCAACTTTTTCAACTTTTTTGGTACAAAACTAAGGCTTGACAAATAGCATAAACTAAATGCATCCAATATAACGTCCTTCTGAACACAAAGAAAGCTCTACGTGTGAGTGAAAGCTAGACTGCTATGAACATTAAATTAATAACATTCATTTTAATGAGAGCTAATATAACCAACCACTTTATAACTTAGGACTGGTACGCATTTCATGTTTTGCTTCTATATATATTCTATATATAGTTTTGTTTTCCGTGCAGACGGGGAAACAGACAGAAACACAACATCCGAAGTGAGACGAGACTTTAGGGACCGTTTGCAAATTGCAAAATCTGGCTGTGATATTAAATAACATTAATAGAATTGTCTGTTTTCACTTAAATCATCCACTATTTATAAATCAGACATTTAGATCTCCCTTTAATGTTATTTTAACAGTTATATTATTGCTATCCTCGTGTTGCTTTATTGACGGTTCCTAAACAGTCGTGCAGATTGAATATGACTTGTTTTGATTAAATTTAGGCTGTAGTGTATTGGCTGCTTGTCTCAGTTGACAGGAGGTGATGTTTGTAATCCTACAGAGGCTGGATGGCTTCTTCAGGACTTAGTGTTTCTGGATTTAAGAATTTGTCCAACTTTTTTAATGTTACTGTGCCCATAGACGGCTGCCCGTCCCTCATTTGTTTATTTGCGAATTGAGTTTGTATCCTCCCTCTTTAAAAGACGAACCCGCGGTCTCATATTTCCAGCACATTTACCGTAACCCACTGGCTCCAGCTCTGGTGTTTGGTGGCTGAGGCAGAGTGTTCCTGTGGCTGGCTGTGCACCAGAGGGAATCCACCTTCAGCCCCTCATGGACGGCGTAAGCAACTGTTGCAGGCAGGGCGGCGGGGTCAGAGTTTCCAGTCAATCTGGCTCTGCTCTCAGCACACTCTCAGTTCAAAGAGCTCTGGATTGTAAGTCATTGTTAATTAATTTGATGCCGCTTGCAGAGCTGCATAGTCGTCTCCAGACTGTTACAGTAAAAAACACCTCATATTAAATTGCGCTGGAGCAGCTGGTGTTTCTGTGCATTGGATTAAAGCAACGACTATTTATTTTTGTTGGAGACGATTGAAGATAACTTTACAACCTGCTCCAACATGACACATTATTTTTATTCAAAGCAAAGTAAAAACACATATATATATATATATATATATATATATACTTTTTGCATTGTTGCCCACCTCAGCACACGGTCAGATTCACGCAGAAACCTTTTAATGCAACCAGACACCCTCATGGAAACTTTTGGCCCCTACATTAATTGCTCTCTGTCTCTGACGGCAACAATTACTGTCATGCAGGAGTTATTTGTAAAGCTGCAGGTTTGCTGGTTAATGAGAGGGTCAGTGTGTGCCTTTTGGGACCAAAACCAAGCAGCTGAGTCAAAAAACAGGAATTTGTCCGCCCCTCTGAAGGCGAGTTATGTGTGATATTCCTGAAAGTCAAAGTGACTCAGTCACTTGTGAGCAAGGATGGGCGCTCGTATCGTGGCACCATACATGGTAAATGTTACTAAATTACTCTGACTTTAACCAAGTTTCTCCTGAACTGTTCGTATTGTTTTACTTTATCAGCTGCCTACAAGTGATGTAATGTTTCATATATATTAACTGCACGTTTATGCCACTATAATACCTTCCCTTTTTGGAACTACTTATGTGATGTAAATGAACTTATTTACATTTTGTTTCTTTAGGGGGCCCCAAAGAAGTCAAATTTATGTTTTTTTTTACTGCCTTTCAACCACTTTTCCATATATGATTTTAATGAAACCTGCTGAAAGTCATTACTGGATTTACATCTACAACTGATTACCTTTTAGGACCAACCTGGTTCATGTTGGCCACCACAGCCAGCTGACCTTGAAAAGCTTAAAAAAGCCTATAACTCTGTGAATTTGACAAAAATTGAGCTAAAATGTTGCGTGGTAGTGTCTGAGATTGATCCCCAACATATATTCTGAGCCCTAACATACCCCCACAAGACCTTTATTTTAAACTTTTTCCATTTAGAGGCGACTCTGTTAGCAAAATATGTCTTGACCCACTGACCACTTCTCCTGAGAGACGTATCTTTTTGTAAAGGTGTAAGAATGTCTCAAATTCATATTTGACTTTGAACTCCTTTATTCAAACAGTTTCAAAACGTTACTCCCTTTGCTCCACTTTTAGCTCCACGTGGCTAATTAGCATCCACTACATCTGGACCTGGCACGCGGCCAGCTGACGAAAACGTCCTCGTTAATAAATTTGACCACAATGTCGTCAGGATCCCTGCAGTCAGGAACAGTGAGAAAGTGATAAAATTACATGCATGTTTGCTGTTTTTCCTTCGCTCTTTTTTTTGAACTTCTGCAGCTTCTATCTGTCGTCTGCGTCTCGATTATTGATGCGACGGGAGTTCACCTGCGATGTTAACTTGAGATTAATCGACTGAAGGTTTCAGGGTCGATGGTGGTGTCAGAGTTTTGTAAACCTCTAAACCATCGATACCAATTTTGGCCAATTCTCTCCACTGTATGTCACCTGAAATCTAAGAATAAAGAGCTTCAGGTGACAGAAACTGAAAAACAACAGAATATCATCTTTTAAAACCAGATTATAGCTTTTAGCCTCTTTTGCACACACCTTAAACTGGATAACAGAACAAACACTTTTTCTACAAGATGCCAGCTGAAAAATCAGCCGATTCTGGTCGCCTGCACTTTTACTTTATTATTCTGAGGTTCTAAACTCACGGCGCTCTGCGTTTCTCCACTGCCCTCCTCCCAACCTGCTCACCATCAGTAGATACTTGTATTTTGCTTTTATCTGGACTTTACCCGTCAACAAACAATGAGTTTATTTTCAGTGTTCTACGTTTTGTGACAGAAGTTCTGCACGTGATGCAGTGTGTAATTATTTATTTCGAACTTTACAGTTCCAGTTAGCTAGTGAATGAATACATCATTGACTTCTGCTGGTTTAGATATCGACTTGGTTGAACTTTCGTTGTTGTTCCAGGACTTGCCTTCGAACTGGCCTACATTCTTCAGATTCTGGTGCATTATGGAGTAGGCTTTTAAGACCTGATTAGTGCAACGGATGAGACTCGGTGCATTCCCAAAGCCGGTCTGATCTGGCATTATGACTTTTCTTTACATTTATTTTCCTCCTGGAAACTTGTACGACGCTATTTGCCTCAAAACGCCTCCATTTACAGTGAGCCCGATGTGCAGTTAAATGAGACGTCAGACATTTAGTTTTGTTTGCAGCCCTGTTTGTATTACCGCTGGATATGTCCAGAAGTCCTGTTTTTGTTGTTCACCAAATATCAACTTGCAATATTTGAAATTAGCTGGAAAATACTTCAGCGTCCGAGCTTGCTCCACTTGGCAAACTTGTGTGCAAATAGTCAAAGGTGCAAGAAGAAACAGAGCGATGCTGTTTAAAAAGAAATCTCAGTCTGCAACCAGGGAAGCTGCAGCGTGAACGCAGAGCGCTGAATGGCTGCTGGAATTTACTGAAGAAGCTGAAGTTGTTTAAGCTAAAAGAAGCTGAACGCTAGCTAAAAGCTTACGGTAGCAAAACACTAGCTAGGAAGGAAAAGTAACAAAAGAATAGCTAAAAGTAGCAGAAGGCTAGCTCAGAAAATCAAAAGGCTTCCTAGAAGCTAAAAGGACCAAAAGGCAAGTTAGGAGCTCAAAACAGCAGACGATTAGCTAAATGTGGCAGACAGTAGCAACAAGCTAACAGTAGCAAAAGGCTAGCTAAATATAGCAGAACAGTAGCTACAAGTTGCAGAAGAGTAGGTAAAAGTAGCAACAGGCAAGCAGCAGATAAAAATGAACCAAGTAAGCTGATACAGATTTCAAAGAGAACAATGTTTTTGAATGAACTGAAGAGATTTCGAGGTATTTATATGTAAATAAAGGTAAATATTCTGAAGTTTCAAAACCCAAAAGTCACAGCAGCCATCTCCAGAATGAATAAACTGGCACAAAGTATGCAGAAGTAGTTAGATTGCAAAGAAAGCAAAAAAAAAAAAAAACATAAAATAATGTGAACGTTGAATCTGAATGTACACAACAAGGTCGTTGTTGTTTATTTAGAAATTGACCTCCTCCTCCTCTTCGATGCCAGCTTCAGCTGAGAACAAATCCGTCACTGTCTTACAGACTTGAGACGTCTGTTGTAGCATCTGAGGATGTCTTTCTGTGTTTCTTTTATTCCACAGACATCAAAACAGTAAATAATTATCCCAAGTGGTAAAATATGCATATTGACCTCGTATCAAAAGCTGCGATTCTTTTCATCTGATGCTGGCTGTTCTTCAAGAATATCCTTAGTTTAGAGACAGACTCTGCTTTCAGCACGTGTTGCCTAGGCTCTGCACTACCGAGCAAAATTTGTTATTATGCAATTCAGAATGCCGCCACCCCCACGTTGCTTTTAATAAGCTGTTTCCCAAAACAGAGATCTCAGCAGACGTGTGTTTTCCCTTTTGTTAACAGATTATTTCGACTTTATAGATGACGGGGCTGCAGAGCTCTTACCATAACAGGCGGCCGAGACTTAGAGGCGTGAGCTCTTTACTGTAAACAGCTGCTTTTACAACAACAAACTAATGCCAGAACTAACTTTAACTTTCACTGCAAAACATCTGGATTGAAGATACATGTAGTTTTTTAAATTTGGAATATTTAAATCTCTAAAATCGAACGTCACATTAAGCTTTTTGTTCGACTTGCGGAAGTTTTCAGGGTTAACTGAATCACGGACATAGTTCCAGCCCTCGTGAATCAGAGGAAAATTAAATTAAAGAATAAATAACTGTGCAGCCCATTCATTCGCGGTTTTAATCAAAAGGTCCTCTTTAATGATCAAAATGGGAGCATTATCTGTGACATCATCCAAACGTGACTCATATTCATTTGAACTGGCACAGCTCGACAGTGTGAAGCTAAAACAAATAATGTCTTTATCAGATATACATATATTTTTTTACACAAACTTCAATGCAGTTTATTTAAAAAAGTAACTTCTTATGTCTGTGAAGAGAGGAAATGTTTGTTTTATCTGTTGTTATGTCTTTAAGATGTTATCAGGGTAATTTGGTTGTTAAACATTGCGTCACTCATATGAAATGAACGGAAATTGCTGCTATTACTGTCACTGTACTGTATGATGATTAGGAGGAGGAGGAGGAGAATTATGCACATATCAGTTAAGTCTTAACAGCAGAAAAGAAGCTGAAATATGCAGTTCTGTCTTTTTTTGCGCTGCAAGAATAAAAACATGTTTCTGTTTGTAACAGACTGTTGGTGTAGAGCAGGGGTTTTCAATCCTGGTCCTGGAGGGCCACCATCCAGCATGTTTTACTTGTTTCCCTAATTTGACACACCTGATTTGAGTGACTGAGTGATTAACAGGCTTCTGCAGAACCTGAAGACCTGTTGAGGAGCAATGAAACATCTAAACTAAAACATGCAGGATGGTGACCCTCCAGGACCAGGATTGGACACCACTGGTGTAGAGTCTCCAACAGTCTGTTTTCCTGGTTTTCAGAACGGTTCTGGAGAAATACTGTGTTAGAGTAGCTGAGATTTGTCCTCAACACATACTTTGAGTTCAAACACATCTCGCTGTATCCTGGTGTAGATTCTCAGTCATCCATGTCATGGCAAATCCTCAAAAGGTAAAAAACAAACAAACAAACAAAAAACAACTGGACTTCTGTTCTGTAGATGAAGACGTTCCACTTGTCATCCAGGGAGCGTTCTCAGTTTCAAACCGGACAGTGTGAAGCATTAAACTACGTGAGATGCTGCGTTTATGCAGATAAATCTCACTCCCCTCCCATTGTAGACTCATTAGGGTCTTTGTTTGCCTGGCTCCTAAGAGAGATGCTTTGGTCCCATGACTGAAGGTGTTGATTGGAGTGAAACTGATCAGCCGGTATCAGGCTTAACTCCCCATCATAAGTCTTAAAAATCTGAAATCTGAGACCTCGTCTTCTGTTTAAAGTTGGTTTGTCTCATTTGACGTGAATGACTTCCTTCAAACCCCTCTCAAACTCTCTGTCTTCTCTGTCCAATATATGAACATTTCAGTCCTCAAAAGAGTGTCCCTTATCTTTGAGGTATAGGTGCACAGCTGAGTCCTGTCCTGAAGAGCTTGTTCTCCTGTGCTGAGCCGTGCTTCTGTGGAGTATTTATTAAGTTTCTCCAATATCTGAACCAATGTCTGAACACTCCTCTCTGCAGACGCCACACCGCTCAGTTTGTGTTTGAGTGTTTTGTCTTTAGGATGGACCAGCCTCTGTCTAAGAGTCCTACTTTAGCCATTAAAATCCAACTTTAACATCATTTACTAAGTTGAACCAAAATGGCTATAACTCTGAAATCTTAGATAAACATTTGGGCATTAAAGGCGACGGGCGATATGCATTCCTTCAAGGAATGCTAGGCCTTTAATTTTCCTCACATTTAAGCCGTCTTTGGTGATTTGATCACAAGTGGACAGCTCTCAGTGACAGATGGTATTAAAATCCGTCTTCACACACTCACCACTATGGAAATTACCACGCAACAGGACATCATTAGGAAGTGTCCTAGTTAACGTTTCATCCACAAATGTGAGAGTGATTTTTAGTATTAATATTGTTGAGTACTGCAGGGACGATATCAGTTGTAATAAACTCACATTTTTCTCTCTTCTCTCTTCCTGTTCTGTCATCACAAAACACATAACACTTCCCAAAGCTTTGGCATCAAGGCCAGAGTCATTCAGTCCAAGCAGCTCTTTTAAAATATTGACATTTATGTTGATAAAACTTCTTTTGTTGTATTTGTATTTATGGACTTTAACAAAAGACTATGAAAAGACTATGCTGGCGGTCGATGTGCTGCAGCAGCCCTCCAACAGAAACATTGGCAGTTTGAGCACCCAGCAGCCATCAAACAGCCGTTCAGCAGCAACAACACAGCTCCAGTGAGAAACTGACGGATAGGAACCTCAGATCACTTCAGGAACAAAAGCTGCTGTCACTCCTGAGTCTGAAATGTCAACACAATATTTAAAATCTCACCCGAACAGAGCATTACAGTGTTTATTTATTTATTTTTGTCTATAGTTAGGGAATCTTGTGTGTGTTTTTATGCTTGCAGAGCTCATGGTAAAACGTAAATACACTGTCTTACAGTTGCAATGTTTTACTCATAAGAAGCTAGTAAGAGAAGTCTGATCTTTGCCAGGTTTGAAGATTAGGATCAGATAAACAATACGCAGTATTTTCTTTTCTGTGCCAACAACAAAGGCAAAATGCAGAAGCAGTGTGTGGAAAAACAACCTAAGGACATCCCATGATGTCAAAGTTCTTGAAGGACCACATCTAGCAGCAATAACCTGAAGTAGCTGCTTTCTGTATTACCTTGTGAATTCCTCGTATTACTGTGGAGGAGCTTTGGTCCACTCTGCTTTGCGTTTCTTTGGTTTGTTGCTGACATAACAACCTGCCGCTGGTTGAGCTCTGGATTGGAAACAGTTAATTGCAACACCTTGCACCCTGATTCATCTTTGTTTCTGACTCTGCTGTAAATTTTGCTGCTGTTTTTTTTTTTTTTTTTGGGGGGGGGGGGTCTTTTTTTAAGAAAACCTCCATAACCCAGTTTGGAGCAGTCTTTAGCTGTCAAACAGCTTGGAGGACTTAGGTTTATAGAAGAGTTCATGGTCAACTCAATGACTGCAAGGTGCAAACAAGCCCAAATCATCAACCCTTCACTGCCGTGCTCAACAGTTAAGGTGCTGGAGCTTTGGTTTTCTTCAGACATGGGACTGAACATCAGGACTCAACATCTCCTATTTGTCCTGCTGCTCAGAGGATAATGTTCCAGAGGTCTTGTGGTTTGTTCAGATGGAACTAAACAAGCTTAAACTGTGCTGCCTGCAGGTGTATGTTTTATTCACATCTTGACCAGTGAAGTCATAACAGCTCAATCTTTTTCTGAAGCTGAATCCCATTTCCTAGTGTTACTTCCATCCCTAGCTTTTGGAAATCCTCTTGGTATTTAGTTTGAATTCACAAGGGTAGTGGTAAAAATGTCCCTCTATTAAATGGGACACCCCTTTATAGGAAGATAATACACCTAGGCAAGTTCCAACATGCAACTAGTTATCTAAACTTTGGCATACAAAAATGTTTTTCATGCTTTTCAAGGAAGATAATTGATGCCAAACAAAAGACACCAACTAGTTATTACAATAGTTGTTAACAATGAAGTATTTTAAAAATTAGTTTTTGCTCCTTTTTATTTGTGCTAAGGAAGGCTCTCAGTAATACCATTCGTGCATGAATGTGCCAAAGGTTTCAGTAGAACTAAGTGATAAAAGCAAGGAGTGAAATAGGATTCACCGTAGTTGTGTTTTGAACTTTATCAGTGAACATACTAACTGAAACCTGTAGAGTCTGAGGTGCAGCTCATGCTTTTTAATATATAGTGTAATTATTCTGAGTATTGCATGGTCTGATCGTGGTATAAACCTTCTGAAACATCCAACACTGAGAAGATTGGCTGCTGTCGTGAATAATGATTCTCAATATAAGATGGACTCCTAATTGTTAGGAAATGGCCTTATAATGTTTCACAAACTGAAGGGCAGTAACAACTGCTTCTCTGCAATCAGTGCTGGTGGCTGTCCTTGTGTGCCCTCGTGTGTTAACACACATCTTAATGCTCCAGAACAGAAAACCAACTAAACCTCTGCTATTATAGAGGTACACACACACACACGTGCTCATTGTGCATTTGATTAGCTGAACCACACTGTTATTCACCAGCTTAATTCCAGGTTTTACTTAGTTTCTGCATTTCCAGTTAGTTTGTAAATGACACGACACAGTAAGACATGCCCAGGTGTTGGGGGCCGCGGTAGCTCGGTGGTCAACGCCACTGTCCTGTAATTTTGAGGCTGCGGACTCGAGCCCAGGTTGCATCAGGAAGGGCAACGATTGCCAGATCTTTCGTGCGAGTTCGCTCACTGTGGCGACCCCCGAGGAAGGAGCCGCCGAAAGAAAAACAAACAGTGAAATGTGTCAAGTGTTGTTTGTCTGAGGATGCATCCACCGATATTTAAGATGTGGCACACACCCTGGGGATTTTATTTTTAATTTTCATTCATAAAAACTCTGAAATGAAAGAGTGAGCACTTTCTACAAGCTCAAACACCTACTTTTCAAGGTGAAACTGTTTGTCTAACATAAAATAAATCGATCCTGATATATATATATATATATATATATATATATATATATTTATGTCTGCTTTAAAACATATTAATAATAGTAGTAGTACTAATATTACATAGCTTCAGAATAAAAAACTGCTTTATAGTGATGGTGTGACACAGACATTGATTACACCTCTCATCTCCAAACAGTTGTTGTTTTTTCAGTTCTTCTTGCAAAAATTATTATTAGAGTAGCTGCAAAGTTATTTAATGTAACTTATAATTTTACCCATTTTTGTTCTTACTGCCATCAAGTTTACTTATTGTGTATAAACTTATTCTGAATGCAAAAAATACATGAAGTAACTTGTTATTAAAGCTGCCAAATAGCTGATGTGGATTAAACTAGAGTGGCGTAAAACCATGAAAATTAAAGTATGTTTACCTGAAATCTGTATTTAGAGTTCTCTGATAGTTGTACACAGTTAGATCACGATCTTCTTTGTGTTTATTCTGCTATATCTTTATTTAGTGGGACTTTAACTATCGCCAAAAGAGACATTAAACCCTCTGGGTTTTCTGTTTCTCCGACTGAGACTCAGACTTGTATCCAGACTCGGTGCAGCACACTCAGGGAAGTAAAGCCACTTGCTTCTGCAGCAAGTCCCATCCCCCTCCTCCCAAATTCCCTCTTTGCTTCTTCTCTCCATATTGTCCTCTTACCCATTTCCCTCAGTGTTATAAATTACAAACGACACAAACCTCCAGGCCTAATGCCCTGCTGTGGATGCCTTCCAAGCTGCACTTTTTGGAGAGCCAAGAGGCTGGCTTCATTGATAACACTGGGCACACTGTCCATCTCTTTATTTACTGGCAGGGGAAAAGGCCCGAGACGGGCCCTCCACAGGCCCAAAAGACACCAGCGCATTTTGCAATCAGCTGATGGAACCTAGTTTTCTGAGACTTCAGTAGTTGTCTTTAGTTTCAGCCAGCTGTGTGAAACATTAATAACTGAAAAAGCTATAAAAAAAGACCAAAACAACTTTATTTCTAACTTTAAGATTTAATTCCAGTGACATTTTATGTATTTTAAAAGTCTGCTGAAACAACATCAGACATTTCAGAGAACATTTGGAAAATTCTCACACTGTTGTTGCCGTTTCTCAGAATCGGCACCAGCCACCTGTTAGCATTTATTAGCAAAAGCCAATGAGCCATGAAGTGTTATTCTTGAAAGGGCATGTGACCATTTCATGCCTTCAAACTACCAAATTGATATTAAAGAGATTTATAACCTAATATAAACCCCAAAAGCACTGATTTATAATAATGAACAATCCAACTGCCAACTGGCTTGGCAGTGTTAACATCCAGTTCTAAGAATTTGCTTTATAAAGACTGTGTAACATTTGGGGTTCAGTTTTTGAACTATTATTATTTGATTGAATATACTTGACCTTCAATTAGCAGACTTTTATACGGCGTCAGTGTAAATTTTATGTATATAGCACTTCATGAACAAATAGAAATTGCATCAAAATTCAAAAATGAAACAATATCGAGAGCAATAACACTATATCTCTTATAAAAAAATAAGAAAATGCAAGGGTAAAATCATTTATAAAAGGTTAAATACCAAACTAACAAAGAAGTAAAGTCATTCCATGAAGCAAAATAAAAACAGTGAATAAAATAAAGTTTCCAAGCGCTGCTTCCAGTGAGTAAAAGTGGACCTTTAATAGTGGCTGGAAATCTTTGAAGGTCTGAGCTGTTCCAATATAAAAAAAGTAAATAGTTGCACAAAGACAATATCACTTTTACTTTTGTCTTTAGATCTCGGAGCATTTAAACCAATCTCACCGTTCTTTCAGCGTTCAAGATGAAGTATGATATTGTAAAAGATCCTGTAGATGAGACGAGGCCAGATCGTTAAGAACTTTAAAAGCAACAATAACATTTTAAATTCGATCCTATCACAGACATACAGTATACACAGACATCTATCCAAAACCAGGAATTACTTTAATCTGTCTGTGTTGAAATAAATCCTAAATATCTTTTTTGAGGACTTTACTTTGATACTTGGAACTGACAAAGCAGACAACTGAACTGTTTTTAAATTAAATCCAAAAGAGCTATCAAAAATAATCCAGAGTTTTAAACAGAAAATTGAATACATTGAGTCAAAGATATAAGAATACTAATAGGATAATCAACAAAGTCTAATAAGTTGAAGAACTTTTAAATCTATTCATGCTTTAATGTAATTTAGACAATCCAATAAAGGCTTCAAAGAATTTAGTTTTTTTATATTTAAGGGGAAATAACTTTGAATATTGTTGGCAAGGAAATGAAAAAAGGATGTTAAGACTTTTAAAAACGTATCCAAAAGACATTAAAACAAAACAGAATAGGACCTAGGATGGAGCCTAGAGGAACTCCACATGTAATTAATGCTGCAACTATAGAATGTGAATTTGGTCCAAGAAACTCATCAGTCAAATATGAACTGAACCATCATGGCATAATTCTTTTAATTCTTTTACTGCTTGTGTTTTGATCGAGTCATGATAAAAGTATGCTATAATTCTAAGAAAAAAAAAAATTCAAAAGAGAAAAAAATTGGTTTACTTGTCCTCAAATGAACTAAGGTGAAAAGAAATTTGTAGCTTTACCTTTTAACAGATAACAGATGGTCTGTTGTTACATCCATATATTTATATGAGAATACCTGCCGTATTTCCTCCATATGGATAACAAAAGGTACTTTTTTGACTTCAACAGTAAACAAAATACAGAAGTGTTGTAATTACTCAGCTAGTTTGCTCACACTGTGTTGTAGCTCAGGGTTATCATCCTAATATTTCACAACATTCACCACTTTTTACCTCATTTTTTATTGAAGAGTATCATTTGGATCAAATTTTAACACTTCAAAGTCTTATTAAAGACACAAATTCAGGTGTTCCAATAAAATCAACTCTAAAAAGTTCCACAACGTCGCCCTTTTACTTTAGAATCCAAGCTGTTAGAAAGTCGTTATCTTTCTGCAGTTTTGTTTTAACGGCTCAGATGCATTTTTAGGTCATTCAGTTCTCTTGGTATGCCTGCCCTCTCTGTAGTCTCCCAAATAACAGCAAGGGAGGGAACTGCTAGTAGAGCCCCACTATGGGTTGCAGGCCTCAGCCACTGCTCCAGCTGACCCTCCAGACCCAGATTCTGCCAAAAAACTTAACTCCATCTGCAGCTGAACCTCAAGTGTCAAAAACATTATTCTGTCCTTTTTTGCTTCAGTGTGAAATGGCTGTATTTGTATTTGTTCGATAGTTGTCTTTAAGAGACAGTTTGGTAATGCCAACTTTGCTTGTTTAAAACCATTAAAGAGCTGTGTTTAGCCTGTGATTTTTTTTTCACTTCTATAAAAGTGTTATAAGATGAAACATTTACAAAGATGTATTTTTGAGGCACAGCTCAGATTTATTCTTTGATGTGAACCTCATCAAGAATCTCATGGTAGTTTTGTCAGAAACTTCTGGATGTGGGGGAGAAGATGTGAGTTCTGCGCCTCTATTGTCGAGGCGGCTGGCCTAAGTTGTGGCCGTCAGGTTGTTGGTACCTCTCCTGGTAGCCATCCTCAAACCCAGTGGTGGACACCCCAGGTGTCAAGCTGAAGGAGTCCTATCGGGTCTTGTTAGCAGGTAGGACTCGAGAGACAGCTGAGGGATACCAGCAGGCCAAACGGGCTGCAGTCATGGCTGTAGCTGAAGCAAAGGTTCGGGTGTGGGAGGAGCTCAGCGAGGCTTTGGATAGAGACTTTCGATTGGCTCCGAGAAGATTCTGGCAAACTATCGGGTGGCTGAGGCAGGGGGAAGCAGCACATTACCAACACTGTGTATAGTGGAGGTGGGGTGCTGCTGACCTCAACCAGTGATGTCATCAGTCGGTGGAAGGAATACTTTGAGGACCTTTTTAATCCCACCAACACATCTTCAATGGAGGAAGCTGTGTCTGTGGACTTTGGGGCGGGTCTGTCCATAAATGTGGCCAAGGTTTCTGAGGTAGTTAAAAAGCTCCATAGTGGCAGGACTCCAGGGGTGGACGAGATCCGCCCTGAGTTCCTTTAGGCTCTGAATGTTGCTGGGTTGTCGAGGTTGACACCCTTGCAACATCGAATGGACATCGGGGGCAGTGCCAGTGGATTGGGGTGGTGGTTCTCCTTTTTAAGAAGAGGGACCGGAGGGTGTGATCTAATTACAGGGGAATCTCACTCCTCAGCCTCCCCGGTAAGGTCTACTTAGGGGTGCTGGAGAAGAGAGTCCAGTCGATGGTTGAACGTCAGATTCAGGAGGAAAAATGTGGGTTCCGTCCTGGCCGTGAAACACTGGACCAGCTCTTTACCCTCCCTAGTGTCCTCTAGGGGGCATGAGAGTTTGCCCAACCAGTCTACATGTGTTGTGTGGACTTGGAGAAGGCATTTGACCATGTTCCTTTGGGTACCCTGTGGGGGGCTCCGTGTGTATGGGATTGGGGGTCCAATGTTACAGGCCATTTATTTTATTTTCCCTTTTCCAGGATATGTCTCCTGAGGTCTTTTTGTTTTAAGGTTTAAGCCAGCCTTTGATTCAGTTACCTCCTGAACCTATAACGCTATCAGTGTTTTGGAGCCTTGCACACAAACCCAATAAAATTAGGCAACATTACTGCAGTTTCATGTTTTATATGTTTTTAGGAATAGAAATGTGATTTAAAATGAAAAAAGTAATGCAACAATTGAACACACAATTACATCTTGTCTTTGATTAAACTAAAACTTATTTTCAGCCAGCACATAAACAAAAAATGTAAGAGTTTGTTCTCGTTATTGGACGACTTCAAAGAAAATGATTGAACGTTCAATGAGATGAACGTTCAGTTCTTATCATTGCTGTGTGATGTGCTCATCATTCAGCAGTTGCAACACTCATACCACAGAACTGCACCTGACTGCAGGCCCATTCATTTATCCCCACTGGTTTCCCATTGATGACTTGCCTTATGACTGAGGCCCAAAGGAATCTCCACCCAGGGGACCTTTCAACAACAAACGCAGCCAGCTACGACAGCAAGCTGCTTCTCTGAATGAACAACAATGTCCTTCCAGCAGTGTGTGTGAGACCGTACTGTATCTGTGTGTGAGTCAAATACCACTGGCAAGTAGCAGCAGAGTGACTAAATCACTTTAATGACAGTTAGGAGTTGGAGGTAGACTTAACTTTTCTGAATTTTAACTGGCGAGTCTATATATACACAAGTAAAACGTTTGAAATGAGGAAAACGTCAAAAGTTTAACTGATCCTATACATACTGTATTATACTATATATATATTATAGATTATAGATTAATGTCCAAAATTTGGTAAATACAGCCTGAGTTATACAGCACTGAATGTGGCAAATGAAAATGTGATATTATTAAACAAAAAGTACACTAAAATGCCGGAGCCATATATAAAAATGTAAGTACATTTCATTTTCCACGCACTAATAGAGCCACCTTCAGCAACAATAATTGTAATTAATGATTTTCCAAATGACCTTAACGATATCTCACATCACTGTGGAGGAATTTTACCCTCATTTATTTTCCAATTCTGCCTGATTTCATTCACCTTTGGAGAATAATATACGACTTTCCCGTGGATCTATCTTTGCATTCTACATTTGTTTGTTTATGCTGTTGGAGTTTCTCCGTCATCCCGGACACGTTAACCCTGGGAAGATGGATTGGAGACGACTAGACTTCTTTTTAATTCTTGAAGATGTTTTACTTTTCATTGGAGGAGACATCTGAATTTAAAACTGGAAAGTTTGGAGTTCCAAGCTTATAAATTGTGTTATGCTACCCGTTGTATGATTTGAACCAATCTCCCTCCCATTCCACCTGAGGATCATTAGGGTCTTTGTTAACCTGGTCCACATGTGAGATGCTTTGGTCCCACACAGGAAGGTGGATTGGCCTTAAACATCCTGACTACCAGCGGTTCTTGTTTGTCCTCTGTGGAGGACATTTGTAAACCTGAATCTGAATTATCTCATTTGGCTTTTTCCTGGTAGTCAGGAGGTTAAGACGGCTTGTACGTGCTGGAAAGGTGAAAATTGAGGCAGCGTTTGTTTTTTTATTTTAATTTGATGTTTTTATTTGACCGGAGCGGTACACAGCATGAGGCTCTGTGTCAGAGTTAGATGAAGTGCTGTTTACTAAATGACCCTGATCAGATGTTACAGAGCCACCTTGAAAACAGAATATAGATTAAAATCCTAACAGTACCCATAATTCTACACGTAGTTATACAAGAAAAACAGACTTATTGAAAATATATTATTCATACACCACTGACACCCTTGACACCACAGTTGATTGAAAGCATTGTTCAGTTTATGAAAAAAAAAGAAAAGTTTATTAAGAATCAAACAGTCAGCAGCAGAGCTGAGTTCTGGACTTTGACAGCTCCTGCAGCAATTTGATTTATTTGTTTTTGTTTTTGGTAATTCTGTTTATTTTTTGCTGCTGTGTTTAGGATTACTTCCTTGTTGCATAATCAGACAGATAGCCTTACATTTGACTCCAGATTTCTTGTATACAGAGGAGTTTATTGTCGACTTGATCACTGCAGAGTGTTATGGTCATGGCTGCAAAACAAGCCCAAATCATCACTCCTCCACCACCATGCTTGACAGTTGGTTCGAAGTTTTTGTTCTGATATGTTGGGTTTGGTTAATTCTAAATGTAGAGTTGAGCAAACATCTCCACTTGGATCTTTTTAGAAAGGAGAACAGAGACACTGGACCTGTTGCTGGTTTAATTGTGAGCAAGCAATCTGCTGTTTTAATAACTGGATCAGTGATTGTATTGTTTGTATGAAGTTGGTTGGGTGTCAAATACTCGATGGTCAGATTGTTGATTCACTGGGATATAAGCAGTACACAGAAAAAGATCCACACTGTAATGTTTTGTTTTGCATTTTTATTCTTTGATTGTGGCATACATTTTGCAGACTCCATGTCTTTAAATGTATGCAATGCCACAAGCTTTATTTCTGCCCGGAGCTGCATTCATTTCTTTGTAAGAGAAGAGTGGAGGGAAGAGCAAGCTTTATTAGCATCAATGGGAGGCCCAGTAGAGCTCCTCTTAAAATGGCACACCAGTGTGTCACTTGTGCAGTCTAGTTCTGAAAAAAAAGAAAACGGCCAAGTGCTTTTAACTTGGCTCAGGCATTATCTATGGAAATCAGACTTCTAGTGACGGTTCGAACAGAGTGAAGAACATTACATAACAGCCACCTCTATGGACCTTCATGGGCAGCCTGTAAAACAATCATACAAACAAACAAAACACTTGCAGAAACGCTCTGAAGTACAATATTTTTATAATCAATCTTTACTAAAGAAAATTACAGAAGAAGTCTGATGACTATTTGTTGCACTTTCAGTTGAGACCAAATTAGTTTAATCTCAGACGGGTAACAGTGGAGAGGATCACCACAGCGTGATGATCTGCAGGTTCATGAGGGCAAATGATGTTGGTGACGGGACTTTTACGAGATACAAAAATGATGACTCTCAGTCTCCTGAAGCTTGCCATAAGTGGGATATTCCATTTAGAGATGAACATTTTAAACAGCGCCCCCAACCCTCCCTCCACGTCTCGTTCTCCTGGTCCTGTCCGCCCAGTCCACCGACCAGCTGTAAGTCCAATTCATGCTCCTTACACGTGCTGGTTTTGTCCTTTACTTAATTCAGCCTTAACTCGTGCAGGACTAATTATTTTAGTCCAACACCATGCTGTTTAAAGGCAGGGAAAGCAGTCTTCAGAAGCGCTAGCCTTAGGATTTAGGACTGTTGCCTGTTTCATGTTTTTTGCTTAAGTGTTGACATGGTTAGACTTGGAGTGAATTAAAGTTTACTCAGCGCAAATCCTGCAGCTGAAAAACCCTCTCATGAAACAGGCTGTGTACAGAGACGTGTGCTGCTAATCCTGCTGGATCAACATGGAGGGGATGCACATATTCTGACAGTAAAGCTGAGCTCACCCGTGACCATAGTTTCCACTTAATGATCCTTTCAAAATAAGCTACAATGGGAGAAACAGACGTTGGGACTGAGGTTTATTTAATTTTCTTTTTTTAGAGGGGAGACTGGGCGGTAGGTGTTGTGTTAAAGGAAGTACCCCACTTTGTGTATTACTACTAAGTGCTGGTGTAAAAAAATACCACAGTTGGGATGGTTGCATTAACTCTTTAAATTTGCCAATTTAAACAAGACTTCTAATATTCAACATCGTTTCGCATCCTAAATTCCAGTTCAGTTAATATCCAAAGCATGCAGGAAATAAAATCGTGAATCTAATTGTGTTGGCTTACAGTGTTGACCAACACAAATCCTACAGAAAACAAGCAGATTGGACAACTGGCTCTGACAATTCACAGAAATTCTCTTCAAAAGTATGTGCAACAATCATATCTTGATGAGAGGGATTGAGTATGTTACCTGTATACATAAAGAAAATCATTCTGAATCACAGAGTATTGATGAAAGTATGGATTTTTGTTGCATTGCATATAGTTCTTATTGATGTACAGACATTTTAAACCCTTTAATTCTTGTTTTTTAATTTTTCATTAGTTCAAATAGCCTCCAGTTTAGTGTATAAGGAGTGCAGTTACTGAACTGTGAAGCATGTTTGAATCGTTTGACATTTAAATCATATTTAAAGTTGTTTTATCAGGTTTGCTTTTATTATCTGTACAGAAAAATTAAACATTTTTCTGCTTCTGTCCTCTGTATAGCTGTCAGAATAATAGATTGTTGTGCTGCTTCACAGCAGTCTGTAGGGAAACTAGTTGCTCTCGTGCAAGAATTGTGTCTGCAAAGATTTATTTTCAACGTGGCTGCAGATCTATACCGAGGCGGGTGTCTCACAGAGGTACAGAGGACTGTTCGAGACGGGGAGTAGTAAAGAGGGAGGTTAAAAAGAACACTGAAAACACTGGCAAAGTGGCTGAATATGTAGAGGTGGTACAGATGGCCCACTGACCAGTTTCAGACAATTTGACTTTTTTAACCTGCTAAAATATCTTATGAACCACTGGACTGATTTTAATGAATCACTCAGATTGTATTCAATAGATGCACATCTATAGTACAAGTCAATTACATTTAAGATGGCCGCCACAACAAAGCAACCTTAGCACACATAAAAAATGTCTATAACTCGTCCATTTCTGCAGATATTAGACTCAAACCTGGTGTGGTAGTAGCTGAGAGTCATCCCCAGCACAAGTGCCAAGATATCATGTGAGATCTCACAATATTGTCTCAGATTTTACATAATTACTTTTACAAAGTTTGACCAAAAAGGCTATAACTCCCTCTTCTCTTAATAAGATGACCTCAGTCTAAAACTCGGGCGATATGCATTCATTCAAGAATTGTTAAGCCTTTAATATTTATAACTGTTTTGAATGTAAATTTAAGTTTTTTTCTTCTCTTCAGGTTGGGCTGTTTCATCCAGACTTTCTACTTTTTTTTTTACCAGTTTATTTGGGTTAACTCTAGTCTTTTTTTTTTTTTTTGTCTAACTCCATAAAGTCTGCATAAAATCTCTGTGAAATCAGTCCAAGTGAAGTTTTCAAAGCCTCAGAGAGCAGGAGCTGTAGTGACCCATTACATGACTAATTACGATGGTTTGTTTCCTTATTTATCTAAATGTTATAAATAACTCAGTGGGGATTTCATTTATCTGTACGATCTATAATACTTGGGGACAAAATTGTACACAAACATGCAGACAGACAGATTCCTTTCTGTGTCTCCAGATAATACAGCTGAAGCTACTGAATTATGTTATGTCACTGTGTGGCACACTTAGTCTCAGTTTATGAGATGTGAAAAACTATAAATAGTCAGCATGTTACCAGCATTAGGGTGAAGGTTTTATTCGTGTCAGTGGAAAAATGGGTCAGAATAGATGGAAACTTTGAGTGTTTCTTTTTTTAACCGGAGGTAGATTTAGAGGAGAGCTCATCCAGTGGGTTCCCATCACCCTGAGATTGCACTATATTTGTCAGCGCTCAAATATTTGGAAAAATAGGGAGAAAGTAAAGCAGGGAGTAGGAGGGGGCAACGACGAGTGTCCACAACAGATACTGACCCCTCGTACTCCCACCCCAACTCTCTGAGCCTTATGTGACTATTAATAGGGTCAAAATTGCGCTATGGAAAAATATGACAAAGCTGCATTCCATAAATACGCTGGGAATGGTGGAAAAGAGCACACGGCTCAGTCTCTGAAGGCCTGAATGAAGGTTCTCAGAATATGGATGGATGGATGGATGGATGGATGGATGGATGGATGGATGGATGGATGGATGGATGGATAGATGGATAGATGGATAGATGGATGAATGGACGGCTGGATGGATGGATGAATGGATGGATGGACGGATGGATGAATGAATGGACGGATGGATGGATGGATGGATGGACGGCTGGATGGATGGATGGATGGATGGATGAATGGACGGATGGATGGATGGATGGATGGATGGATGGATGGATGGATGGATGGATGGACGGATGCTGAAGTGCATTTATTTTACTGACTCTGGTTCTAATATTTGCATCTCAGTTTGAATCTTGATCCGTTCTGGACCGAATTAAATTGCCCTTCATTATGAAAGGCAGGTGATAATGTAACATCTGTCTGTCTCTCTGTTAGCAAAATATCTTATGAACCAGTGGACAGAATTTAATGAGACTCTCAGAAAGTAATCCTTGGATGTACCTCCACAACTGATTTTCTTATGGTGCCAACTTTATTCAAGATGGCCGCCACAGCTAAAGGTAAGATCTCACAGGGGTGCATCCGTTGGAGACTAGTTGGCGACTCAAAGTTGACTCAGAATTGGGAGAAAATTTGCATATTTTTTGTTGCAGTCTCGCTGAATTCTGAGTATTTAAACAAAGTGACCGGTGAGCCGTGAGGCCTCGATTTGCAGTCACTTTTTGAAAAAAAGGCGCCTACAAAACTGTATTCTAGGCTGAACATATTAATTAACCGTTCAATTATTTCCTACTTATTTATGCTTGAAAGTGCTTTTGTAGCCCGTCGTTTCCTTACTTTTGACTCATATATAGAATCAATTGCACACTTTTATAATTTTTTTTTATATATATAAAAAGCTAATAAATAAATTTTCCTAATTCGTTGTAACATATACAGAGAAAAACATGCCTGACCTCAGTATTTTCTGTCAGGCTGCGTTCCTTTCGATCTTTTGCTGTGCGTTTGTGCTTTCACGGCAGCGTTCTAAACAGCTGAGCATCTGAACCATCCTTTGTAAGATTAAACACTTCCTGTTATGTCACCTCTGCGGCTGTTTTATCGAGGGAAACAAAAATAACGATCACGCTGTCATTTACAGGACTAGTGACATAACTATCATTTCCAGAAATGTTCCACAAATAAGCAGGTTAATGAGTGAAATCTTTGTTTTTGACTTGGTTTCTTGATGGATGAAAGTGAAAGCGGACTGACCCCTGGCCCTGCTGTGTGTGCCGGACTACCCAGCATGCATTCAGCCTCAGGCTAGTCAGACAGCCCAGATGTCAGGCAGCAGTGGTGGGGTAGAAGACCCTGGAAGACTGGTCCTCAGATGGACACACTTTCTCTGAGACTTCTGCCAAGTTCAAAGCCTCCAGCTCGCTTTCACAAAACCCACTGCCTTAACGCCCGCTAGGAATAAACACATCATCGTTGTCGTGTCATTTGTTTTTAAAAGAGACAAGTGTGGATTTTTTCTTTTTCATTGTTGTTTATGATGTGATATTTTGTCTTTGTGGGAAACTGGAAATTATGCAGTCGTCTTGTGGGACAGTGAGGTAAAGAATGATCTGAGTGGTGCTACTGTGGAACAGAGAGTGTGTGTGTGTGCTTCTCTGTATTTGTGTGTAACCCTGAGGAAGGCAGAAATACACTTAGGGCTGTAGGAGTTTTTATTGGTAACCTTGCAGCTTTTAGCTACTTATTCAAATACAGTTTTCTTTCTGCAGCTGCTGCGGCGTAATAAAAACAACTATGAGCTTGGAGATTTTGAAATTTTATAGCTTTGATGCAGTTACTGTAAGCTGCCCTAACAGCATTTTCCAAATGAATTTACTTTAAGGCCTAGCAGTCCTTGAAGGAATGCATATCACCCGCCGCCTTTCATTTCAGTGTTTTAGACTGAGATCATCTTATAACATAAATATATAAATAACATTATGCACAATTTCAAGTGTTGGTCTTGTGTGATCTGTTAGGACTTAGAGTGTAGTCTCAGCTACTACCACACCACATTTTAGCTGGATATCTGTAAAATTGACTTCCTGAGAGTTTCAATAAAATGTGTTCAGTGTTTCGTGAGATATTTTGCTAACAGCACAGCTGCAGCTCGTTCCTGTTCGGGGTCATGGGGAGCTGATGCTTATCTCGGCAGGGGTACACCCCGGACATGTCGCCAGTCCATCACAGCTTCACAAGGAGACAAACAACCACTCACACTCACACCTGGGGGTAGTTTAGCGCCACCAGTTAACCAAACACGTGTTTCTGGATGGTTGTGGTTGGAAACTGGAGTTTGCAGAAAAAGCCCAGCTGGGAGTCAAACCCCAGACCTTGCTGCAATGTAACAGTTCTAACTGCACCACTGTGCAGCTCCCAGCAGCAGGATACGTTTATATTACAACACAGTCAGTGGTAAAATAAATCAGTGGTTCATGCAAACGTGACAAAAGTAAAATAACTTGATATGATTTAGAATTGTTTGAAATTTTAAGTCTTTAAGTGGTAAACATTTGCTTTTAAGTTGCTGTTGCTCTGAGTAGCTGTTGTGCAAAGAGAATTTCCCCCTGATTCTCCAGACTGAAATCCCTCTGACTGCCGTCTACTACCTGCCTGCTCAATCCCACTTAAAAACACACACAAAAAAAAACCACAACTGTACCTACAAATCAAACACCAGCTGCCTGATTTGTTGCATCTGATTCACATTGGAATCATGAGAATTAGCAGCCATGCAGCAAATGTTGCCCCTCATGTTTAGTTTATAGAAGTTCCTAAAAAGATGCGTCTTGCACTTGTTAGCAAAGATGGAAAATTCCTTTTAAATCTAAATCCCCCCAACTAGACAATTTCAGCTTTCTTTGTTGGTTATGCAACTTTTTCATGACTGTTTTAGCTGAACGTTTTGTTGCAGTCTGTAGCTGCAGGACACACACCTCTGGCGGGTAATTAGAATAAAAAAAACTGAGCTGAAACCTTAGAAATGAGTTCTACATAGACATAAAACAATGGGATCATCAATTAGAAGTGAAACGTTCACATTCAGTGTCACCACAGGATCAGCGAAGCAATTTGAAATCTTAAACTGAAAATCATTTGTCAGCACAGACATCTGAGCTAATATAAGATTAAACTCCAAAGTTATCAAAGTAAATCCACAGAGATCATGATTAGGTGGTGATAAAGACTCAACATGTGGGAATATCTAATCCAAATAAATTTAATCTGTTTGAAGTGCTAAATGACACAAGTTCTGCAAAATCTAAGGTCACAGAATTAACCTGCAGTGCTTTTCCTGGAGGCAGGGTTTGTTCATATTATCCTCTGAGAGCGACTTGCATTAAGAAAACATTTTCTGTATGATTTTCCTTTGCCCTCTGTTCTGTGGAATCTGTAACATTTCTGCCACTTTACATTTTGCTGCTCGTGGGACAGACTCTAACATAAACACCGGTTTTAACTTTGCATAAACATGCTTTCTCTGTCATTTTTACAGACTGTCTTCCCATTCAGCTCGATCCTGTCTGTGTTGTTCTTATTTTAAACTCGTGACCTGCTGCTGCTGCTGCTGCTGAAGCTCTTCGAATGTCAGTCAGCTTCCAATCAGCTCCTCTGTACAGTCAGACAGAGGGCCGGAAAAAAACAAAAAAAAGTGTGTTTGAACCTTCCACAGCTTTATGGGTTGTCTTACATAAAGGTCAAAGGTCGGGTCTTGTTGTATTCCAGACAGGTGAGGGTGACAAACGTTCCCATTGGCTGTTCTTCATCTTCAGATAAAGGTGTACATATTTAGCAAACCATTACTGGGCTCAGTTTTTGCTAATAGGGGGAATCCGTTGGTTGTTAAAGTTGGAGTCTGATTTCCTTTGATGTCTTTTCAATCCGATATAAAATCTTCTGTCCTTTCCTTATTGATTCTGTTAGAATGACACAAAGAAAGAACTCCCCCCGCTGCTTCGCGTGCCTCATTTTTAAACGGAGCTCTTGTGCATGTGTGAGTGCTCGGGGTGTGTGTCGGGGCTCAGTCTCAGGTACTACCACGCTGAATTTTAGGTGAGCCTCTAAATTCTAATAGGTCGCAGAGTGTGGCAGCGTCTCCGATGCCGATCAATAAAAAACACCTCGATCTGTACTTTGATCTGATACTTGCGATAAGATCAGGACTTACCAGGAAAAAGGCCAATGATTTTCTCATCTGACGTACCAAGAATAATAAAAAAACTAGAACTGCAAGCAGTTATCAACGGGTTCCAAGCCCCCCACGCTCCGCCCCTATCCGCGCGCTCCGATCCCGACGCCCCGCCGGCGTGGCTCCGCCGCCTCTCTCGGCGAGCGGGCCGAGTCGAAACTCGCCAGTACAGTGCTTACTCAAAGGCGCTTCGTAAGACGTAACGTTACAATTTGTGTAGTAAGCTCAGGGAGGAAAAGCTAACTGCCATTTGATACCACACAGAGCCAAAGAAATAAATTCATAAGAAATTCAATATTCATTCGAAAAATACCAAAATATTCTCAGATGATCAGGTCTACATCTGTAATAATATGCATTTATCTCCATGTCCCTAGTTCTAATGCTGATTCAGTAAAAAAAATGTTAACTGTAATTTTCTACCACAATGAGCCAAAACAATATTCATGAAAAATCCATTACTCTTCCAAAAATTACCAAAATGTTCTCTAATGACCATGCCAACATGTGGAATAATATTCTTTTATTTCTATGTTACTGGATTGAACACATTCTTTATGAAAAATTGAAAACGTCATTTTCATGATGTCCAGCCAATATGCAAAAATTCATAAAAAATTTAAACTTTATTATAAAATGTCCCAAATATTCCCACTTCACTGTGTGCATATGTGGAATAATGTTTGCGCTTTAGGAAATCTTCACACTCAACGGCTTTTGTACAAGAAATTGTTAACCTTGGTCGTAGCAGTGCTGGTCATACTGAAATATATTCAGAAATTTGTTAAAAATCAATAATGCCTCAAAAAAATCTGGAAATATTCAGAGATGACAATTATCATGTCCTTTGTTTGCCCAAATTTTCCAATCCACTATAGTCTAAAGGTTTTTTCAAAATAAAATGAAAACCGGCTATGTTGGTTAGCATTTATATGTTTTTCTTTATTAACCACAAGGGGGCGCTCAAATT
>NC_051432.1:23977960-23984492 GCF_001649575.2 Kryptolebias marmoratus
AAAATCTAGTTAGGCGGAAGTGGGCGTGGCCGATGTAAAAAAGATGCAGAATCATCCATAGTTTCAGGTGCCATCAAGATTTTGAGTGTAGGACTTACGGTTTAGGAGTTATTGGCAAAAACGCATTGTCCTTTGTTATAGCGCCCCCTAGGTATGGGACTATATGATTTTTTTTTGTCTGAGTAGCGGTAGGGGTTTTGTATCAGGCTGTCTGGTTAGCTTTTCTCCAGCATTTTCTCGTTTTTCTGGCCAACGCGTTTTACCGGAGAAGAATAATAATAATAGAGAATCATGAAAAATCCTTACAAAAACAATAGGGTTCCCTGCTCCGCTGGGAGCAGGCGAACGGCCATGCCTTGCATTGGCCGCCCGCTTGCTTCCGCGGGCTTGGAACCCTAAAAATACCGTCATAACTCAAACCAAACTGCAAGTTCTTCTTTTTATGTTCAGTATTTTAGGGTCACAACCAAGAAAGCTGAAATTTGGCTTTTTTATTTCATTTATTTCCCTTGAAACGTAACCTGTATTTGAAGTGTTTGCAGACCTGACATGGATGGATGACAGACGAAGACGTGCACATCAGTTGATTTCCCTGTGCTGCGCTGGCCTCTCCTGCCCTCGGCGTTTTAGAGTTATTGCATACTTAAGGACTCCTTTGGCCTGATTAGTTTAACCCATGAAGCTCCATGTGGGTTTGTCACCTGTCAGTGATACAGCTTACATCTTAATGTCTTTATCTTTTAAACAGGACTCCTGTCCTTCTCTTCTCTTGGCGTTATTGTCATTAATAGCTCATTTTGATAACCTAAATGCATTTCTCTAAAATATCAAATTTGTAAAAACCTTCTGGCTCTCAGCCTCAGTCTGCATCGTGTCAGTACACCGAGGAAGCCGTGGGCTGCAGTGCAATAAAACATTTCATTCTGAGCTTTCCTGCACCACGGAGGCCGACTCACCGGCTGAAACGGCATCGGAGCGCAGCGATGGTGGACCCGTGTTCTCCAAAAACAAACCCCCGCACACAGTCCCCCCTAGAACACGTGCGCACACACGTGCACACCGACACCCTTTGTTTTCAACATCCAGGTGTATCTGCATGTAAACGGCCCACTCTGAGACAATCTGATCACACGGAGGAGGTTCGCCCGGTCCGCTCTCTTTGCTCAGTGAGAATATCGCCAGGGCGGAATGGAAACTTCATTTTGCAGGGGCTAATATTAGCCCGGGCCTCTGGAAAATTCCTTTTTAAATGATCACAAGCTGAGAAAAGGCAAAGAATTTGTTTAGTGTTTTGCCTGACAGTATTCTTTGCATACACGGCAGTTTGTTTCTCCTTCTTTCTTTTTTTTTAGTTTCAGATGGTACAGAACGCAGGAGGGTCCTGGGAACACAGATGTGGAGGCACGGAGGGCCAGAAGGGCTGATATGATGAAATATAGGACAGTCTGACTGTCTGTCCTGGCTCTGTTAACCATTGGACACCTAACTTCCTTATCCTGAACAGCTGATCTTTTATCTGGAACAAGAACCAGTTTCTCCTTTAGATCACTTTGTGTCACCAGCATCACTTTCGTCATGATGCTCACAACCGTCTTGTACTTATTTTGCAGGAAATTAAACTCTACTGGCTCAAGTATTAATTTATGACTCATTTCAGACTGATTGTGTCAGCCTCCACCTGTTTGAATCACAGTAACCCCCTGCCCTCAGCTTGAACTATACTTAACTTGCTTTACGATTTTATGATCTTAACTTCTTAACTTGTGTGTGTATGTGTGTTAGGAAAATCTCACCTGGCTATAGTTCAGAGGGTGAACAACGAAGGCGAGGGAGACCCTTTCTACGAGGTTCTGGGAATCGTCACCCTGGAGGACGTCATTGAAGAAATAATCAAGTCTGAGATCCTGGACGAGACGGATTTATACAGTAGGTTTCTCCTCTCGGAAATCAAAATCCTTTGAATGCAGTGATGGAGCGAGTTGGTCCTTTAAATTTTTAATGGACAAATTAAGAAACTAAGTGTGATCCGACACTCTTAGTGCTAAATGAACTTAGTAAGCAGCTGACTGAGAGGACGCTCATGTAGACGATCTTTTAAACCGCATTACTGCTCAGAAAACATGGCTGCTTTTAGTGAAACACTGTGATGTAATTAATCAGATTTAATCCAATCACCTTTCAAGTGTCACTTTCCTGCTCCACCCTCTTGTCCAGCTATGGTTTCTTTGTAGTTGCCCCACAAACTGAGGCCTTCGTAACCAAAATTCTGCCATTTTACTCCTTTTATTTCATAACCCAGTTTCTTCTTTGGTTCTTTTATTCAGTCTAGCTGCTTGTTTCTGTCACAAGGTCTGGCTCGTTGAGAATACACATTTAGGAGACGGAATATTGAAATTATTTCAAAGTATTTCAAAAAATACCTAAAAAGACAAGGATTCTCATCAAAAGATAGTTCAGACTTCTATATTATAGTTGTTTTTTACAGGTATAAATGCGATTTGTGGATGGAATTACAACCTTATTGCTGGATGTTATTAATTGTTACACAGTGAAACTTTAAGATGGCACCAGTCGGCAGACAGAACAAAAACAGATTGCTTGCAGAGCAGATCTTGTAACCTGTCCTGTGTTGCTCCTTTCCGGGTCGGCGCTGGTGTCTGTCTCCTGCAGTCAGGCGGGGGGACACCCTGGACAGGTCACATGTCCATCACAGGGACACATAGAGACAAACGAGACAAACAACCATTGTAGTTTTTAACTTTCTAATTATTCTTAGCTAAAACAGGAAGCCATGCACAGAGCAGACGTTGCAATTGGTCAGTTTTTTTTAATCACAAACAGCATATCTCTGAGCTCAATCGGATGCTTCGGCAAAACAAAAATGAAAAACGCAACAAGTTGGTATTTAATTATTTAATTCATATTGTTGATATTCTTATTTAACAGTGTTTTGTAAAGTGTTGGTTGTTTCCTCAGGCTCCTATGAAACCGATGTTACACCCAGAAGCTCTTGTTTACACCTGATTCCACATCAGCGCTCAGAAGCATTTTAATCAGACTTCAGGCTGATGCAGACACACTGTTACACCGGCATCAATGGGCTCAACAAGCAGTCACATCTATAGGACATACAAACGGATACATCTGTTTGTACCCTTTTGTTAAAGAAAGAAAAACCCACAAAGATCACTAAAAATAACCTAAAAATTGACTAAAGTAATAAGAAAACAATCCTTTAAATCAACTAATGAAAATCAGGCAATGCTTTTGAATTGTGGTTCAACAGAATGAGTTTGAAGGGTTCCTTCTCCAGATGTTTCAGCTCCTTCCACAGATGTTCAGCAGGATTTAGATCAGGGCTCAGAAGGTGACTTCAGAACGGTCCAATGTTTGGTTCTGAGCCATTCTTGGTGTTTGTAGCTGTAAGTTTTGGCTCATTATCCTGTCGGCGAGCCCATGTTCGCGACTGAGACCAAGCTTTCTGACACTGAGCAGCACATTTCGCTCCAGAAAGCCTTGATAGTCTTGAGGTTTCATTGGACCCTGAACAGATTCGGGACACCCTATCAGACGCAGCCAAGCAGCCCCAGAACAGAACCGAGCCTCCTCCGTGTTACGGTCACATGAACATCCAGCTGCTTGGAGATGGTTTTATAGTCTTTACCTTCAACCTGCTGAGATATCTCTGCCCTCAGCTTTCTGTGCTCCACGTTCAGTGTTACACACCAAACAGCCCTGTGATTACTTCTCCCTCTTTAAATGGACAGACTGACTGTGACAGTGTTTCCGTCCTTTTTGTCGATGCCAGTTTCATTAGTTTGTTCTTCTGTTGAACCACGATTCAAAAGCAACGTCTGGTTTTCATTTCTTAATTTCCAGCTATTTTTTTTATCTCATTGCTTTTGTCAGTTTTAAGTTATTTCAGTGACATTTCCTTTCTTTAACAAAAAGGTGCAAACACATTTATCCGCGTCTGTAAGTTGAGCTCTGCATCAGCTGAATAAAGAAGCGTAAATCAAAAAGCTGCTGAGCGTCTTTTCAGGATTTGGACAGGAGCTGGTGGAAAACAAACCTGAGCAACACTTTCAGATAACTGAAATTAGAGAGCGTTTAGAAGAACATTTATTCTGCTTCATAGTCACTCAAACACTGAAGGAGATGTGGACAGAACGAAACAAGAGGTAGGAACTGAAAAAAATCTGAGTCAAGATCGCATAAATGGTTCTGTGTGGAGTTTAGCTTCTAAGTAAATTTCTGGTAAATTTACCAATTGTACTTATTTTAACCCCTTCGTGGCCTTCGGGTCAAATTGACCCAAAGTTACAAGGGCTTCTCCACCTCTCTTTGTCTCTCTCTTTTCTGAGGGTTAAATAATGTACTAATATTTTAAAAAGTTCAACTTTTTGTCTAAGTTTAATGAGTTTTGTTGCCATTTGAGTTGTTTGGGTGGAATATTTCTTTCAATGAGAAGTTGTATTTTACTCTAAACATAAACCTCTGTTTGTTTCTTATTTGAATTATTTTTTTTTCTTTTTGCTTTGCCATCAGTGGTATCAGTAAGGGTCCACTTATATGAAGTCTGTGACAGTAATCTGTGCCCTAATACATACGGCTTTCAGTAATGTTAAGAATGTGGTAAGAATGTAGCTCACTTTTCTGAGAAAGACGCCACTGCTATAATTCCAGAAACGAGCTTTGGGTAACTCAAGTTTAGGCCCCCATGACCCAGGACGCCAGGACGACTTCAGCTCAGGGACTGTGGCGTGTCTCTGACTGATGTTTTACTGATGGGGGGGGGAGGAGGAAGTCTCAGGTCATGCCTTACATCTGACTTCTCGTTTTCCCTCCTCAGCTGACAACAAGACGAAGAAGAAAATCACCCATCGGGAAAGGAAGCAGGATTTCTCGGCCTTCAAGCCCACTGACAATGAAATGAAGGTTAAAATATCACCTCAGCTTCTGTTGGCTACCCTGCGTTTCCTGGCAACAGGCAAGTGGGCTGCGTTGCTGCTTGACTTCCCCCCCCCCCCCAGTGTGCCCTCAGCCCCTCTCTGTGGGGAAACTTTGTGTGTGTGCATGTGCCTGTACGGGCTTTCAGTCCGGGCTATAAGGGAGAAGGAGGAGCGAGTATGTGTGTAGAATGAGTATTTGCTGCTTGTGTGTTGGTATGCATGTGTGTGTGTGCGTGTGAGAGCGCGGCACGGGATGTCTGCAGCCTGTGCCCCCCCCCCCCAAAAAAAAGAAAAAACTGCAGGCGTTTATTGGCTTGCATGTCATGCACCGAGGGTTACACATTGCGATCTTAGCTCACAGCTTTAAAAACACCACCCTGTTTGCTTACACTCGTTCCTCAATGACATCAGCATTTTTGGTCTGTAATGGCAGTTCTCACACAAGTCGACATACTTACAAGTGTAAAATGTGAAATATTTCCCCAGGGAAATGGAACGGGCACCAGAATAATCAAGTTCCACTACAGCAGCGGCGGCTGACTCTGCCTCATTGCATTTGGATTTGCTTCAGAACTTTGACCTTGCAGCTAAGCGTTGATTAAGTTCCTCTAAAGGCTATTAGGGACTTGAGTTCCTCTCTGCAGCCAGCTGACACATATCACCACCGCTGAGTTGAAGGAGCTGATTGGCTCAACAGGTGGCTGAAGCTGACCACTTACAATTAGGAGTCTTTGCTCGCAAACTTTAATTTCTGCTCCAGTTTGAATGAAACGTGCAAAAGCAAATCATCAAACACTGTCTGGAGAGTCTTTTATACTTTGTTGTTGTATGAACACCAAACACCAGCTTTGTCTGAGTTTTTATATCGAACACATGTATGAAATCAATCTTACCTTAACATTTTTTTATCAAATAATCGTGATAATTAGAGAAGCTTAGAGTATTAGATAATTAAAGCATTCTTTTGTGAAAATGCAGTGGTTTAACATGAACTATAATGAAATATGCTAAAGAAGCTAAAAATAAAAGAAGCAGAACTCGAGCTAAAAGTAGCAGAGTGGTAGCTGAAGATGAATATCGATTTATTTATTTGGTGAAAATATTAAAGTTGAATTTTATGAAAAGCATAAAAGTTTCCGAAACCAAAAGTCATAACTCACATCTCCTAAATGAGCTGAACATTTGGATGTATGAATGGCTGAACAAGTCTGCAGAAGTTGTTTGATTGTAAAAAAAAAGTACAGAAAAATAAAAACGACAGTGTGTGTTACAAATAATCAGAACTGGTTGTTTGTGGCCACTGGTTGTGTAGCATTTACACATCATATCGCAGGTTTGCATGGAGGCCGTATATATCAACTATATTTATTAAGCTTTAATACATATATATATATACAAATACAAATGCTATGGCAAGGGGGAGGAACCAGGATGCCAGGTTAGAGGGGAATTAACTCCAACTCCCCACCCAGAGGTTGGGTATGCAGCCCCAATGAACGAAACATCTAAGCTGAACAAAACAGCCACTGACCTGAGAGATAGAATCGTAGCCCGGATGGGCAGTAGACAACCCCGATGCC
>NC_051432.1:23987166-23994010 GCF_001649575.2 Kryptolebias marmoratus
AAACAAAAGACCACCCGCGGAGGGTGAGAAGGGAATTTTTTTTAAATATATATATATATATATATATATATATACATGTAGTCCTGTATGTGTGTGTACGTTGAGCGTGTATTTGTTTCTCCATTATTGTCACATTTACACACAGCCTATTTACATCAACACAAAAAGCCTTAAATGCCGACCTTTGTGTGTGTGTGTGTGTGTGCTCCTTTCTTCTGCCACGGTGACACAACCCATGTCTGAGTTCAGAGAGAGGAGCACTTTTATTCTCCCGTAGCTTCTGTGTTACTTTCTCTCATGATGTAAAGCTGCTCCTAAAGTCTTACACCTTCAGGTGATTTGATTGTTGTTGTTGTTGTTTTTTTTAACTTTCTTTTCACCAATAAAATGTAAACAAGATTCATTATTGCATTCATACCTGGTACCTCCAGTGGACTAGACTGTGTTTAATGAAGTGACTTGTTACTCTGGTACATACCCTTGTTAGTACCCAGTTTGTACCCTTTAAGTACCAGGTACATCCCTGGTGGGTACAAGTACATGGAATGTACCAGGTAAGTACTCAGTACATTCAAGCACCAGGTTTTCTGATGTATTTCTCCCTTAATTATGATTTTGCTCAAATATAAATAGGTCATCTTTCATTTTAAATATTAGGCTTAAGGTGTTTTACTGGTAATACACCAGAATTAATCAGCTAATTCAGTTATTTCACAGTGTTTTAATGCTCCTCCTTGTTGTTAGAATTACCCTCCACCGTAGGTCTGCCTGAAAAATGAAATGCTGCATTTTTATTTGAATCATGTAAAGTTTTTACAGCAAACCTCACAATAAAATGATGTAAAGATTGTGTTTGCAGAGATTTATTCAATCTGTTCCAAAGTTGCTTTCTAATTTAGAGTAAAAAATGATGCTGCAGTAGTGGAAATATGAACTTTAAAGCTTACATTTTCAGAGTCTTTTGGGGGAAAACACTAGTTTGACTCATATCACTTGGAATCAAACCAGAGTTTAGATTTTAGCCGCTCTTTTCAAACTTGTCGACGATGAGAAAAATAAATGTTCATATTTAGTCCGTGAAATGTAACAAATCTACTTTTTTGTGTCCGTTTCTGCAGAGGTGGAGCCGTTCTCCCCGGTGCAGATGTCAGAAAAGATCCTGCTGCGGTTACTGAAGCACCCGAACGTCATCCAGGAGCTGAAATACGACGAGAAGAATAAGCGAGCAGCAGAGCACTACCTCTTCCACAGGAACAAACCCGTGGACTATTTTATCCTCATTCTGCAGGTGGGCAATCACGCTGAGGCGTAAAACGGGACAAACAGCAGGAGTTTCTGAAAAAATCTAATCAAATCTAATGTTGGAATGACTTCTGAAGAGGAAGTTGTTACCAGTTTTGATCAATCTTCAGCTACTGAAGTTGGACCTCAGTGAAGCTAAGAAGTCTTTAAATAGTAAAAGTATACTTTTACTAAAATCTTATAGTTTTTGATACTTTGTGGGTTTTTGGTGATAGCGTGTAAGATCCTCACGTTGAACAGATTTAGGAGAGATGCTCTTCCATCCTGAAAACTCTTCAGCTGCTCTTTAGCTGCCGGAGGCATCGTGTTTCTCTGCCTCTCATGTATTCAAGTTGTGCAACATATTTTGCTAAGTGATTGTTTTCCTGTAAGATTCGCTGCAAGGACTAGAAGTACTTCCAAAACCAGCTTCACTTCAAACAAACTACCTTGACGTTTTGTATTTTTTGGGACGTCGTTCCTGGAAGTTGACGTTCATTGTCGTTCACGTTGTCTGAGCTTCTGTTTCTGCTGATAAGCAACTGGCTAAGTCAGACTGTGTGAATGTGTGTGTGTGTGACCATGTATTTAATACATTGTGGGGACAATTTTCCTAACATATACTACCTTGTGAGGACCGACTGCTCCTCGTGGGGACCAAAGCCTGGTCCCCACGAGGAGAAATTATGTTTTTGGGTTAGGGGTTAGGTTTAGGACTAAGGTGTGAATTGAGTTTAGGTTTGGTTTAGGGTTAGGTGTGTACTGGTAATGGTTAGGGTTAGGGTAAGGGTCAGGGTTAGGCTGTAGTTAGGGTGTAGAAATGAATGGAAGTCAATGGAAAGTCCCTGCAAAGATAGAGAGACGTGTGTGTGTGTGTGTGTGTGTGTGTGTGTGTGTGTGTGTGTGTGATTGATTAAAGCTGCAGCTGCTTATCAAACTTTGTCTCACAATCCGTTTTTTTCTGTTACTCCGGTGAAGCTTTTCTGCTTCCTGCACACGTGCAGATATGTCCAGACAGGAGGGAGAATATTCTGTTTATTACAGACTCTGTTGGCCGTTTTCCTTCAATTAACACATAACTTAAAATACCAAAATAGCTCATTTTTTTGTTTTCGTGCCAACACATTTTCTACCTTCAGCCCTCAGAAGTTTACTCACTGAGTTTTTCCCTTTGGGCACTTATATTTTCAGTAACGTCTTTCATCATGTCAAACATAAAGCACAGAGACGCAAAATTCTTCTAAATACTGAAGAAAGTTCGCTGTCAGAGACCCACTCTGCGGTTAGGAATGTGTTTTAAAAGAACACAAAGAGCTTTAAGCAAATCTAAAATTGCTTTCGCTTTTATTGAAGTTCCTCCTGGTTGTTTTTGGTCTCAGGGGAAGGTGGAGGTGGAGGCGGGAAAAGAGGGAATGAAGTTTGAAGCGGGACCGTTTTCCTTCTACGGGATGATGTCTCTGACGGCGTCGCCTGGTAAGATATCTCTGTTTGTTTCTTTCTTTTATTACTATTCTGTTCTCAAGACATCCACAGGACATAACTGAACAATATGGATGACCAACAAGATGGAACTAACGAAAGAAAAACAACATAAAAGTATGATTTTCTCTCATGTGTTAACTTGGAGCAACATACTATACGATAGGATACAGGAAGAATAGACAGCTGTGATAATAATATTAAATAACGGTGATAAAGCTTACAGTTATACTATGATTGATAATGTTATGTTAACATATAATGTACCCTTGTAGGGGTGTAATGGTACACATAAATCAGTGCGTAGTGGAGTGACATTTCAGAATCTGTTCGGTTGGACAGAAAAAAGCAACAAATGCTCGTTCCAGAAGCAGAGACAGAAAAACAAACCACTCTAGTTTGGTGGAGGCTCTGAGGAAGCTTTAATGAAAATCTTATTCATTCAGTATAAACTGTAAACAGCGTCCTTCAGGACAAGCGTCAAACAGAAAGCTGACTCTCTTTTGTTGAGATGATTATGGAGCAAACTTCGTCTGGACCTGATGTAAAAAAAAAAAGGCAATACAGAATTAAATATTATCTCTGAAAATGAAATTACGAGATGAAAAATAGAATAAAATGTTCAACAGTCACACCTAGCTCCTCAGTTGGCGGCTGGTATGCTGTTCGTACACGGGTGCTGATTATTTATTATTGATCACTAGATACCAGAGCACTTCTCAAAGTGTGCGATAATGACCCTTTTGACTTTCCGTATGCCCGCCTCTCGCTCTCTGCTGCTGCCGTGGATCACAGGTGAACCTTTCCACACAGCTGGTTAGAAACAAACAGGAAACAGGCAGGGCTTTGAGCTCCTGTGTACCGTCAGAGCGCACCATTCTTGCTTTGCTTTGGGGTTGAGTGCTTGAGGCAGAAAAATAAAGAACAATATTTTAAATAATTTGCCTTTTAGGCATGAATGTGTTCTTTGTATGACAGCGTGCACCAGTTCTGTGCTCTTACACCCCTAATATCCAGAGTTTTGTTTTATTTTACATTAAGTGGTTATTAAGAGATCATCATAATGGAAAACAGATAAGTAAACTGTTGAGGTGAAGCGTTGCCAATGCAAAATCTTAGACTTTCAAACTATTATCAAAAAAGTGAGAAACTTGTTTGGTTGCCTCTGAATGTTTGCTTTGTTTTCACCTCGGCGCTGAATAGTATTCATTATTCACCGATCTTAAAATGCTTTTATTTTCCTGAAATTAGTAAAGGGTAAAGAGTCACCCCGTGTCATAAGCAAACGTGAAGAGAAAGCCACCTAGTGATGCCCTCGTTCTCAGTTCATTCATAAACTTCAGCACCATTCTCAGCTTTTCTCACTCAGTCTGGTGGTGGGATCTGAGAGCCCCCTGCTGGTCAAACAGTGGAACTTCCTTCCTGTGGAGTGCGAGACTTCGAAATCAAACCAAACTTCACCTTCCGGCTGATTGGTGTCAGAAAAGCTGGTTGTTCCTGACTGTCCCTTATCTTCCAGATTCAGACGAATTATTTCTGCTCTGTTGATTGTTTCTGCACTTTGACAGACTCTCCTCTTCTTTCTTTGCTTCTTTTGTCCTCTTCTTTCCCAAGTGCCACTGTCCCTGTCTCGTACATTTGCAGTCAGTAGAGCAGAATCATTAGCAGGATCTCCAGGTACTGTGGCTTTTACTGTCTATACACACTCATCATACTAACAAACCTCCATCCCTCCATAGATTTCCTCCCTTTGGTCCTCACGCTTTCAGTAATTTTGTGTTTTATGAGCAGCAAAGCACCGATGTGTCCGTTTGGCCCTGAATGCAGCAGGTAGTGGAAATGTTGTGTGTGTGAAAAAGCAAAAAAGGGGTGAAACAGAAAAACAGATTCCGACTTAACGCCCTCGTCTCCCGAGCCATTAGTCAAGTGGCTGAATGGTGTTGCAAACTGGAGGCCCCAGAGTGGAATCAGGCTCCGCCCCCCTTCGCCCCTAACCTTTAACCCTCCGACTACATAAACAAGACATTCGGCTACAGCCCCCTGCTGGACGCCGCTGAGCGCACATAGAAAGACACAGCCTCGTACATATGTTCACGTGAACACACACTCAGCGCAGAACTGCAGACGGGCTGCCAAACACACACACACACACACACACACACACGTATGTTTCCGAGCAGATACACTCTCCTTCTGTCTCTAGCAGTGACCCACATTGTGCTTCTTCAGATGTTTTCCCCACCCAGTCCGATGTGGTGCTTTGCACAACGTTAAGTGTGTAGCTGCGTGAATGTGTGTGTTCTCAACACACCACACTACCATCGTTTTGTGCCCCTGCAGCCCCTAGAAAGTGAAGTTTTAATCAACAAGAGTTCACATGCCGGGTCTTTGGCTCTCTGCGCGCACACACACACACACACATATTCCAACACAGGATTACATACATTCCAGTCCGCGTAGTAGCATTAGCGCCGGCCGAGCTGTTTCCACTTTGTTGTGCCTGAGATTTCCACTGGACTTCTTTAAGAAGTGGAAAACATAATCTGGCTTTAATTAAAAACTGCTCGAAGAAAAGAAACAGAGTAAATCCTTTAATGTGTCAGCACATCGAAGGAAGCAGCGTCACTGGAGCGCCGCGACTCGAGGTGGCCCGATCCGAACCGGCGAAATGTGGGACAAAGAGTCATGATAGCTGTCAGAATTCACCATTTTTCTATGTTTTTGGTTTGAATTCTTATGCTTCTAACATAAAAAAATTATTGTTTGGGAGTTTTTGTAGTTTAAACCCATCAGGGTTTTGTTAACAATGAAATTAAATGAGTTCCAATCAGTTACAGAAAGTCTTTTAGACCTTTAGAGAGCTCAGAATATTTCAGCACAGCTCATTTCTGACGACTTTAGCTTTAACGCTCTCCACCGCTTGATTTCCTCCCTCAGATTGACTCTTCTCCTCACAGCTTTCAGACGCTGTTTCCTTTCAGAAGGAGAAGAAGAACAAGAAGAAGAACTAACTTTTACTCTTTCCACCTGGCATCTGTGGTTCCATCGTTCTCCCTCTGTTTACATCCAGGGATTATTTTACTGACTCAATATCCATCAAGGTTGTTTGAAGTGAACTGTTCAAATGCAAACAAACAACTCATAATTGTTGGCAACAAACCATGACTCTGCTGATTTATTTACAAATTATGATGCATGTTTAGTAGTTATTTTTATCATAGATGATACACATGTACAAAACACTACGAAACAGAAAAATGGTGTATGTTGACAGCGTTTATGGCTCTAAATGGTGACAGGTTGTCCAAATTTGGACGTCAGACTTTAAAAACAAACACACTCAGTAATAAACTATGCAGATTATTACCTCTGCGTTTAATATTCCGAGTCTGTTTGAATTCAAGCACCACATTCCAGCCCTACGGCAGTGCAGTTGTTGAAGCTGTCGCCTCACAGCAGGAAGGTTGTAGGTTCACCTCCCGGCCCGGGGCCTTTCCGTGTGACGTCTGCACGTTCTCCGCATGCACACACGGGTCTTCTGTAGGTTCTCCGGTTTCCTCCCACACACCAAAAACATGCATGTTAGTTTTAATTGCTAACTCTAAATTGTCCCTAGCTGTGAATGGTTGTTTGTCTCTAATGCCCCTTTTACACGGGCTCCGAAGGTCCCGGCTCCACTCTACTCGGCTCGCTTTGCGAGCGTTTACATCTGCATTTTTTCGAGGTTGGCCCTGCTTCGTGGGTGGCGCAAGCTTAGCTCCTGTTTACTTATTGGTCGTGGGTGTGACCAGATGCAAGCATAAAGAGCAGAAGGTAGGAATATAAACAACAGCGTTAGCTTACCCTGCAACGTTTCTGCCGTCTGTCCCCCAGCTGAAGGCGCTGTAAAGCCTGAAATCTCCGGCGGATAACAGCTGTCCTGCTCCGCGCAACAATGGCGGCATCCAGAGCATTTCTTCCACTGCGCCTTTCTTCCTGAAGTATTAGGAGAATCCTCATAAGTTTAAAAAACAGTAACAACACAGGGCCAACGTTGTCCACAGCGCTTCCGTTGTTTACACAACTTGCGCCAAGTTTCGGTAGC
>NC_051432.1:23994456-23999496 GCF_001649575.2 Kryptolebias marmoratus
GGGGACACAGAGGCGGGTGGAGCAAGGGTTCTGCTCCAACCTGGGGCCGTGTAAAAGGGGCATAAGTGTCCCTGTGATGGTACCGGCTTCCTGCGACCCGGAAAGGAGAAGCGGGTAAAAAAAAAAAAATAGATGGCTGGATGGATGGATGGATGGATGGATACCACATTCCCTACAAAACAATGACCTCAGTCATGTGTTGTGTTTTTATCATCCAGCTAATAAAGTTACTGTACTTCCTGGCAACAGTGCGTCTGACCAAGTTGTGTAAAATAAAACAGATATTGCAAATATTATGAATTATTAAACATATTTTCATTATTTAAGTCACGGCGTTCAGTGTATGACACATTAAACGGATTTAAAGCAGAACTTTTCTTCATGGTTTTGTTCCACCTTATAATCCCTCTAACCACAGATATGATGACAGAGATCAGATTTCCTTACAGAACATGCTTCCATGCATCACGCCACATTTTTCTGTCATTCCTCCCCGTTAGGACACATCCTGCATGCAGTTTGTTTCGTAGCATCTAGTCTGCTTTGACTCCAACCAGATTTCTGTGTTTTGACCGTCTTTCACCTTCCTGCAGAGAACAAGTCGCCTCCGCGGCCGTTTGGACTCAATCACTCAGATTCTCTGAACAGGAGCGATCGGATCGACGCCATCACGCCGACGCTGGGCAGCAGCAACAATCAGCTCAACTCCTTCCTTCATATCTACGTCCCTGATTATTCTGTCCGGGCGCGCTCAGACCTGCAGTATATAAAGGTGAGGAGAGATCCGATCAGCTGCAGCTGATTATTCATGTTTTTAATGAATACTGGAATTATTTTAAAGACAAACAGCTGAAAGAATAAAATCCAGAAGACTGCAAATTTAATTTTAAATCATTCAAGCAACGCGTTCATTAGAAAAAAAGCACGTAAACTTCTTAAAGGGTTTAATTTTTTTATTAATTTGAAAGTTATGATATCAGCTTATTTTAAATTAGCATCAACTTTTAAACAAATCTGAAATAAATTAATAGCTGATCGCTGACTCAAATATATATATATTTACAGGATAAATCAGTAAACAGGCAGTATATTTAAATAAATATGTTTTGAAATAATGTTTTCTTTTAAATAAAAGAAATAAAATACAAAGGGAACTTTTTAAAAATGCAACAAAAACAACCAAACTTATCATTTGTGAGTCTCTTTTACACAAAGTTAAGGATGTGACTCAAACAAAGCCGAGTGCTTTGTTTACATCGACTGCGTACCCGCATTTCAGAATACTTGGACCACTACTGCAGTAAAACACTTTCAAACCTTTTTTATGTTTGATTTCAGACTTTACAGAGAGTCAGACAGGGGCTTAAGCCTTCGTCACAATCAATTTGTGGGTCGGGAGCTGAAAGGTTTGGGAACCAGAGGGTTGAAGAACCAGATGTGAAAAAAGACAATTCAGGCTTTTATCAGAAACGGGGGCCTGAGATGGAACCGTTGATGTAAAGCAGAATTTTGTAGAAACAAATTTATTCAGTCATGAAGACGACGTATTTTCTGTCACTGGACCTGGTTCTGTTGCTTCACAAACAACAATAAGACGTCGACAACAAGCTGCTGTGGTGTTTGACTCAATCTTCTCCGTTTCCTAGGTAACGCGCCAACAGTACCAGAACGCCGTGATGGCCTCGCGGATGGACAAGACCCCCCAGTCGACGGACAGCGAGTTCACCAAGATCGAGCTCGCGCTGACGGAGCTCCACGACGGAGTGGAAGCCCCGCCCATCGTCAGCACCACGGCCAGCACCACGAGCACCTCCCCCGCCGTGGCCATCGCCGTGGCCAACGAGACGTCCCACCTGCTCAGCCAGCAGCAGAACTGTGTGGGCCTGAGCCGGAGCAACCACAGCGCCCACAACGAGGGACCCATCTAGCCCCTTCTGAGCCCGGTGGAGACCAACACCCTCCACCGTGTCTCGCGGATGCGCGTGGAGCGGTGGCGTAGACGGAGACGAGGGAAAGCGGGGACACAGAGGCGGGTGGAGCAAGGGTTCTGCTCCAACCTGCAGCTCCTCCTCCCCCCCCCCAGGTCAGTCAGTCAGTCAGTCAGTGAGACCCTTTAAGCTGGGATAACGGGTGCTGCTGGGCCGAACACCCCCACCTGGACCACACCCTCTCCCACGCGGGAGAACCCGGACAGAACCTGTGACTGAGCGTCTCGTTTGGGACAATCGGAGTGGGGTGCAGGCGCACACAACCCAACGCTCGCCGTTCTTTCTCCTCAGGCCAAAGACTTTGGTCCCCCACCTCCCAACACACACACACACCCACACACCACCCACTCCCATCAACCGTCCACACACACACTGACATTCCTGCCACTCCCCCCCCCTCTGGTGCATCTTTCAGGGAGGCTCAGGCGACTGTCAATCCCAGCACCAAAAACCTCTTGGAAAGAAACCGTTCAACCGAGAACCAAGAATGTTTTCCTGTATTTATTTATTTTATAATATTGTATGTATATATATGTATGCGTGACATGAAATAACTGACATTCGAGCATGCATGAGTGTCAGATCCAGACAAACATGCTCCGTATAAAAGGATGAACATCCTTTCATGTATATGAGGAGGTGAGGGTCTTTTACAGAAACTCTATGTATATTACAGATCTTATTATTTTTACTATTATCCTAAATCAGGCTTATGGTACATTATCTTTTTCACCTTAAAAAAAAAAAAAAAGAAATCACACTATTGCCTTTAAGAGAAATCAGATAGCTAGTTATTTTAACAAAGTGCAATGAACCACGATTTATTTAAGATATGATTATGATTCAGATAATTCACTGTAATATAAATTGACAGATATATTTGTATGTTTGTGCTGTTTGTATTTTTGTTTTTGAGAAAAAAAATGCTTAACTGCAGCCATCCACACGTGAGATTGTTCTTAGCGTTGCTCTCTTATTGTCTCCGCCATGTTTTTTTGTTTTTTTTTGCGTCTTTTGACCTCAAACAAATAGCGTAAATGTGATGCCTTCACTAGAGTCACTACTGTGTAGTTCAGGTCAAAGTGCCAACGAGTTATCTATGCATGTGAGGTTACGTCTTCTTCTTTTTTTTTGTCTTCGGTCAGTTTCACGCATAATCGAACTTGATAATTGCACAGTATTAATGACTAACATGTCGAGCACCGTCCGTCATAAAGAGCAACCTTGACGTTAAAGCGGCAGTTCGGATCTTTTGAAGCGAGGTTCTGTGGAAAGGTGGATAACATCCGACATAAACGACTCCTTGAACCGCCTCGGCTTGGAGAAATGGAGTTTAACAAACCCAAGTGCTTGTTTTCGTTCTGATTGTTTGGAAAGTATGAATTAACCAGGAGTTGGAAAAATACTGAGAAGAAAAAAAGCTTTGCTTTGTAGAGACATATTTAAGGTGATACGTCCATATTTAGTCCCACACAAGTGTTTCTGTTACATGATCGTGATGAGGCTGAAAATACACACGTTGTTAGACGGTTATTATTGTTTTTCCCTCGGTATCGGAGACGCTTCGCCCGTCTGCTCTGTGGAAACTATGGAGACTCCAGGTGTGTGGAGGCCGTCGTGAACTCTGAGAGCCTTGATACGTAGGATGGATCTGTCTTTAATGCCCACCTCAGCTGTAAATTTTTCATTTTTGTCCACGCAGAGGAGGGAGGAGGTGGGAGGAGGAGGGAGGCGGCTACGAACTCGAGGTTAGGTTCGCTGTTCTCTGCGTCGGGATTCCTGCCGTCCTAAAACTTTTTACACTGCTGTCAGTTTATCAACAGACAGTTAAAGCGTCCCAGGCTGCAGCAGAGGAGCTACATCTAGCTGCTGCCGCCAACAACTGTTGTCATAAATAACCAGAGAATCTTATTTAAATGTATATATTCTTTATTTTATTTAGGTTGGATGTGTTTAAAGATGGCAGCAAACCACTTTGGTCTCGGCCCCACTCAGACTAGCCGTTAGCTCGTTAATCTGGTCCAAACTGAGGCCGTTCTCAGAGCTATCTACAGCAGGTAAGATATTGATTGTCCACAGAACCTCGCATCAGTAGATCTGAATTTGTGCTTTGATCGTGTCGAAGAACAACGCACAGCTAATGCTTCCCCGCCGTTTCTGCTCATGAATGTGTTGGTCTTTTCTTGTTTTCTGCGCCGTTTTTTGGAAGGCAGAGAAACTAAAAGAAAACGAGACGTTGTTTCGTTTTGGCTCCCCGACAGACTGTAGCGTAGAACCTTTGAACTCTTGAGTTGATTCAGATCCGAATCTTTAAAATGTTCTTTACAAACGCTGGCTGCTATTAAAGAGAGATATTTATATTTTTCTGCCTTTATTTTAGATACATGTTACATTTTCATGAACACACATTTTAAAGAGAGTTTTGGAAGAGGAGTGGTGGCTTTTTATTTTTTATTTTTTTGAGCTGGATGAGGAAAATGTTTGCTCCAGAAAAGCACTCCTGTTACACTTAGAGGCGACTGCGCTCAGATCACAACCCCTTCTAATTTTCTTTTTTTTAACATCTTTGTCCATTTCACCCAGACATGTTCATCCTTTCCAAAATGTTAAACTGTTTTACTTTAATGCCCTTCATTCTTTTTTTTTACCTCAAACAGGAACAAGTTTTAAGATACTGTATGTGCGCTGGAAAACTTTTCTAAAGCTAAATAGAGTAAAAATAACTGTTTACTTCATATCTGTTGATTTTAAAGCTATAGGTTGATGTTGATGCCACTTCAGTGCCTGTTCGTTTTTTTGTTTTTTTTCTGTGCTGGCCCTTTATTTTATTTTTTATTTGTAACATGAATGAATCTGTCTCTTTAAAATGTAGACGCGTCTTGTAACCACTGGTGGTCGCTGTTTCCTCACGTATGTCGTAGTGTGTTTGTTGTCGGTGTGTGAAACTGCACACGTGGACAGCTGCAGAACCAGACACCAGACAGCGTTTGCAGCTTCGCTCGCTGTTGTTTATTGTTTACTTGAAAGTGCTCCTATGCAGCAGCCCCCCCCC
>NC_051432.1:23999548-24013317 GCF_001649575.2 Kryptolebias marmoratus
CCCCCACCCCCACCCCCACCCCTCCCTCTGCTCTGCAGGGACAATCGCTCCGGATGTAAAGCAACAAAAACAAGTCCGATATTTAGACTCTCGATGCTCTAAAACAATCCTGTGGATCTCAGTGCCTGAGACGAGAAGCATGGCAGGAACAGGAAACGCTGTGGGGGAGGGGGGGCATCAGCTGTGGCAGGGTTATTTTAAAGGTACTCATTGCAAAACGTGAAATCAAACATAAAAAAAATGTCATCCTGATTTATATCAAAGGATTTCAGTTTGACAGAGTTTACTCTTGTAGCTTCCCAGATGTATTGATGTGCAATTCTGAAATGCGGGTCCGCGCTCAGTGTAAACAAAGCACTTGGCTGAATCCGCTGAAAACCACATGAAAGCTTGGGTCTGTGAGTGACCTACATTAGGGCGGCCGAAGTTTGTGTAGGTAAACAAACACGGCAGAATCAAGTGTAGAATCTGCTGCTGATTGTAAAAGAAAAGAGACAGAAAAACTGTCACGAGTAAACATCGAGGATCAAACATGCAGCTTTTGCAAAACCTCTGCTGGACTGAAAACTTCAGCTTTTAAATTCAGTCTCTTCGGCCGTTTCTGGAGGTAAACATCGTAGGTTTTAATTTAAGGACATTAACCATCGATATGAGAAACGTATCGGTTGGATTTTGGTTTTTTTTTCAACCAGCCTTCCTGACTTTGCAGTGAGTACCTTTGGCTCTGTCCCTCTCCTGTTCCTCCCTGTGTGATTGCGTTTGAAGGTGTGTATTTCCCTGCTCTGTTGCTTCTTCTACCTGCACACAACAATCCCATCGCCTCCTCCAGCTGGTGGTTTAATAAAAGAAGTGAATGATTAACAAATAAGACAGGTGCTGCCTTTGTGTATTAAATCTTTGTCTGTTTTTTATTATTGCTCAGAGGCAATAGTGTTTTGCTTGGTGTCTGTGTGTGTTAGCGAAATATCTCATGATTTTAGTTTTTGGATTTAACCTCGTTCAGCGTTGCCTCCGCAGTTAAGCAACTGCAGCAAACACTAAAGTGGCTCAAACTCTGGGTGTGATAGTCGCCGAGAAGACACTCTCTGAGTACTCGTCGTGTAAGAGTCAACCCTATTTTCTGTTAGCAAAATATTTCATGAAATACTAGACGTATTTTAATGAAACTGTCAGAAAGTAATCATAGGATGAACTTCTACAACTGATAAACTTTTGGAGTCACTCAATTCAAGATGGCAGCTGATTAGCAAACAGAAAAAGGACTATAACTCAGTGATATTTGCAAATATTTCAGCTAGATTTTGGTTTGGTAGTAGCTGAGAGTCCTTCCAAACGTCCTCCAAGTGCGACCAGGTCATGAAAGATCACACGAGGTCACACAGAGCGTTATTTTCGAGGTTTGACCAAAACAGCTACAACTCGGTCATTTTTAACACAAGATGACCTCAGACTAAAACTCTCCCACACACACACGCACAGTATGAGACTAAACAGTGTCCCTCACAATAAACAGCTGTAGCTTCAGGGTAAAGTCTGTAGTTTTCAGGTTCACTGCGTGTCCCTGAACGCATCACGGCTGAAAACAACCGTAATGTTTCTGATAAGATGTTGTGTAAATGTTAGCGTTGCCTCTTTGTCTGTGCTTCATTTACTTACTTTATACACAATGTAGAAAATATACAATATTTATTGTAGTCTTTAAAAAATCCTTAACTATTTATTTAAATGAATTGCCTCCAAGAATGATTATTTTGTCATTTATGTTTTAGTGCTGCATTCACACGTAGAAACAAAAACCGACCAAAACTCTGACAGATTATAACAAACTAGCTTTATTCTAGATTTCATGTAATTTACTTTAATGTACAGTCTGAAGGAAAATGTCAGGAAAACAAACAAAATACTGCCAAAAGGAACAAACTTATATGCATAAAAACAACAAATTAATCACTACAGTTTAGAAAATGAGAGGTGGCCATCGGTAAAGATGGGTTCAGACCCAATCACTCGGCTGTAAAAGGTGTCAGATTCCTGTGGTAGTGCATAAAAATGTCATCTAAAAAAGTAGGAAAAGAAAGTTGAAAGGTTTATTTAGAGATCTGTAAACCAGGAGCATTTTTAAAAAACAAATTTCTTAGAAAAATAAGAACCCCACGGTGCTGAGAAACATATGTTACGATACTTTATATGTTAGTCACAATTAGCCTTGATTTAAGATTCATTTTGTAGAGGTTTGCAGAGTCATGAAAACCATGTCGAGGTAAAACGGACGCTCTCAGAACCGCTGTTCCAGAACCGCTGTTCGCTGTGCATGCATCTGCAAAAAACAGTCCACCAGTACTTGTTAGCATTCTGTTTGTTTAAAAAAAAACAAAAAGGAAACAGCAGTCGTGCTTTTCTCTGTCCAAAAAGGTCCCAAAAAAGAAAAACCGTCACATTAATTTGTTGCTCTTCACTCCACATCAACCCAAACCAAACGTTCTGCAAAAAACAGATGGCAAGTTCCTTCCCTTTAGTGACCTCAGACGTCAGGCCGATCCAGTATTTACAAGAACGACAGAAATGTCAAGACTTCCTACAGAAGTGAGAACACAGCAGATGTTGGACGGGAGGAGAAATAAAAAGAAAAAAGGTACCATTTTTTGAAATTCAGGCGTCACCACTGACGTCAGCTGAACTCCCAGAAAACGAGTTTTTCTCACCGGCTCTGCCTCTGCGTGCAAGGCAGCCAGTTTTTTGAGAAAAAGTTCTACTTTTCTGAGTTTTTATTTAGTCTCTGAAGACTTTAAAGATAAAAGTCACGTCAGTAAAAGGACGAGCAACACAGTACAAGATGTTGAGGGCAAATTCTTCCAGTTTTCCTGCGTGGCGCCACTGCAGGAAAGAAGCACAACAGAATAAAAAAAGAACTGTAAAAAGAAATCTATGCTTTAGGGCTGCAGAATATGAGGGAACTGTATTGATATGAAAGTTTCTGTGAATCTAACATCAATATTGCAAAGGATAACTGAGACAAACAGGTCTGGCTCAGATTGACGTGGAGTGGTGTGAACGTTGTAATGACGTGTGGGTTCATTACAACTCATATAATCAGCGCACCAACACTAACATCATGTTTTCCTCATATTGTGCAGCCCTGCTGTGATTGGTTGATTCAGCTGATTCAGTTTTCTTCAACTGACTTTTTCTTTTGTTTACCCAGCTATGAGTAAGAGTGTCTCAGCATGCTTTTACTTGTTTTTTTTTAATGGCAGAATTTCAAAATGTGCATTTTCTGCACAAATTCAAAGTATCAGCATGCAGGATTTAGTGGCATAACAGCATATCGCAGCCGAGTCTTCTCTCCCAAATCCCCTTTCAAGTTCGTAGAAAAACAACAGCAACAAAAATAAACCACTGGTTGCAAAAAACCTCCTAAAGGTGTCCTTCAGATACTGGGTTTGGGTTGTCAGTTCTCGGGGGCGTAACGCGGTGGAGTGTGAGAACTGCCTGTAGATACTAATTGGTCACTCTGAGGTAACAAAACAAATCAAATCTCCACACAGATCTATAGAAAACAAAGTTATGTCCTGTGTCTGTCAGCTGTGTTCACCTAAATGTTACACACACTTTTATTGCTATAAAGAAACAACAAAAATGGGGTTTTTAACCTCTGTTTTGTTAAAAGGATCAAATGCAAAGTGGAGCTCCACAACCTGAACCTACATTATAATAAAATGATCACAGTGTTCCTGCCTTCCATTAAAACATCCAAACGCTGAGAAGGCTGCTCTCTGCACAGATCTTACACCGAAACGCTTCATGTGTTCACACCTTCATGCTCCATAAAAAAAATAATCACTTCACACACTTCTGAGACGCTCAGCTGAGCAAATCTGTTACTTTGCTTCTCATCACCACCAACACTTCAGTGCAATATTCAAGTTTCCTCTTTAAAAAAGAAATACTGCACATCCGCCTGCCTGTGGCATCAAACCACCGGCCTTCTACAGATTTATACAGAACCTCCTGTCTGCCTGGGTTGTCACAGAGACCCAAGTATAAAATAAAACAGCTTCAGTACGTTTTCAGAAGATGCATATTAATTCGTTCTGACACCAGCTCGTGCTTCAGCGCTCCTCGGTGTCAGATGGTTGAGCTCTTCCTGTCCCTCAGGACGTTACAGTCAAACAAACGCTCTGACGTACAAAACAAAACTGAAAGTTGTTCCCTAGTTGCATAAAAATCTCTGTTTTATGACGTTTCTTTTTTAAACCCTCAAACATACATGTACATTTTTTTTTTTTTTATTCTGGAGGTGCATCTTTCGTCAGCTTGTTTTGTTTTTTTTTTTCATTAAAATTACAGTAAACGACCATATCTGGTGGATTAGAGCGTAAACGTGGCTTAAAAACTATTTCAACACACCAGAAGGTCTTAAAACCAGAAAGTTGGTGTCGGATGTTGGCTTCGAGGAGCGAGCATGCATGTAGTCCTCTCCTGCTGGTCCGTTACTCATTCTCAGAAATCTCCAGAGTGTGTCTGTGTCCGTCTTTTTTATGTACAGTAAATATTTGTACACAGACACATTCTTAAGATTGTTCTTCCTGCCTTAAGTTTGAAGGAGAGATCAGAGTCCGGCTCTACTGGGAAGAAGAACTGGGTTTACTCCTCCTCCTCCTCTTCCTCCTCCTCGTCGTCGTCCTCGTCGTGGCAGTGAGTGATCTCCTGCGGGGCCTGGGGGAACATGTTGGGAGGTTTGATCTCGCTGAAGGAGCGGGTCAGCTGGTTGCGTTTGCACTCCAGGTCCTTGCAGTCGCTGCAGTGGGTGCGGTTTCGCGTGGCGAGCGGCGACTCCATGTCGATGTCCACGTGGGCGTGTTCGACCGTCGACTCGTGGGGCATCTTATTAAAAGAAGAAAAAAAAAAACATTTAAAGGATGAAGAAACAGCTGCCAACCAACGATGTGTATCAAACTGAAGAAAAGCTCTGTGATCATTTATACTTTTCCAGCATTAAATTTCACTGCGACTGTTACAGACGACTTGGTAACTCAGAAGGGTCAGAAAAACACCCGACTTTCCCGCTGCAGACTTGGACCAGTTTTTAAAAAGAATCTCTTATCATCTGGGTGCTTTTTAGACCTGGACCTTCAGGGCTGAGCTCCTGGGCCGGTGTCAACATGCAGCTCGTGCAGAATTTATGAAACTCGAGGTGAGTTTAAGACGCTCACAACAACTGTGACTATTTTAACAGAAACTTTGTTGCACCGTTTTTTCAAACATGTTCAAAACTCAGGCGACAAGTCTGAGAGTCCCTGCGACTCCCGCAGGGAACCTGAGAGACAGGAGAACGATTTAAGACATTTTGGAGACTCTAAAATGAAACTAGTCTCCAACAGCTGCAGCCCAATGTTACAGAGGTTAGGAAAGAAATAATTATTAACTAAAAAGTCCAGACAAAAATGGAAATAAAACCAGTCAAATTTATTTGTAAAAACTTGAATTGAATAAACCTAAAAAGTCCTCTTAAGATGAAATGAACAAAACAATAAAAAAAACACAAAAGCGATCACATCAAGAAGTCCAAAATACAGTTCCTGTTTATAATTTGCAGTTATTTTCTTAGATAAAACCTCACATCTGACTCAGTTTACACACACCATGTGATGCTTCACAGCTGTGGTCGTCAGGAGACTGCATGAGAAGCTAAACTCTGATTTTTCCACGCAGGAACTCACCAGGACGTGTGCCGCTCTGAACAGGTAGCTGAAGGGGTAATACAGCAGGTTGATGAAGGAGGCGGCGTACAGGTCGGCGTAACGCATCACCTGGGAGGCGAACAGAGTCTGCCTGGAGCCGCTGCGGAACAGGCTGCCCATCATGCCGTAGCACATGTCCATGTCGTGGGTGACTTTCTGAGGAGGGACAACGAGGAAGACGTGGTTGAGAAAGAAGGAAAGACTCATCCAACGACAGAAAGAAAAGAATCCTACAGATTCTACACTTTAAGACTCAAATTTTCTAACTTTTTAGCCATTTTTCAGCCACTTTTTGACACTGAAACAGTAATTTAACATGTTTGTACAACAGTTCTGTTTATTTTTTTAATCTTGTGTCTAAAATTACTGACTGTGACAAGGACTTTTTATTTATTTATTTTTTCTAAACTGGCTTTCCATACAACCTGTGAGAATAAACAGCTACCTGGAGCGGGAGATTTTGTTTTTTACTTTTTAAACAAAATCTTACACATTTTCATCACCTTCACGTGCAAATCTGAATTTTTGTTTTTTTGTAGTTTTCATATGTTAGCCTAAACAATTAATGCTAAACTATTAAAGTTGCTTCATTTTCACTGATAACATTACAATATGTGTTATCTCACGATAAACAATGATCTGAGTTCTTTATTTCACTTTACAGAAGTGGAAACCTGTGGTACATGATCCAAACATGGACATCAGGGTGATTGTGTTCATTTTTTTAACATAATCAATGGTAAAAAATAAAAACCTTCCTTGTTTGAGCAGCTTTTAGAAATAGTGTTGAGATTTTAGACTATAATAGGTAAGAGAGTCAGGAAACACTTGTTGTTAATGATTTAACGATGTGTCAAGAAGACAGAACACGTCAGAGACACTCAGGTGATAGAAGTTGTACCTTGACTCTCCTCTGAATAGTGCTGATGTCAGGCCTCTCGTTACTACTGCTGTCCAGATGTCTGAGGAGAGACAGGGAGAAGGACGATGAGGACAGGACGAGGGAGGGACACCGATATCGTAGTCTGTCAAAGAGGTGGCGTAACGGTTGTGCCGGGCTATAAATACTGTCAGTGAATCTGGTTATCAGGTGGTCCGGGTATCCAACCCTTCAGACTTTGACCTGTTGACCCTGTTGTTCTCGCTCAGCTCCGCGCCCACATGCCTCCGAACAGACTGCAGGAAGCAAAGGGCAGCGGAAGAGGGGTCGAAGGTCACAGTTCTTACTTGTAAAGTTCTGCCAGGAAAATGTCCAAGCCTTGAAGTTCCTCGAATAATGCTGGAAAACACACAAAAAAGGAGAATTAGGCGCCATTTTCTTTTTATTAAACCAGGGCATTTGTTTGTTGCCACAGGACATTATTCAACAAGACCTAATAATTTATTAAACAAGAAAAAATAACAAAGTATGATAATATGACCAATAAAAGACTATTCTTAAGTAAAAGTTCAGATTATTTTGGAGTAAAAGTACGGATGCGAATGGAGTCAAAAAGCTCCAGTTTTGCCTCAGAAGTCCTAAAAACTTCTCCCAGATTCTTTGGGGCCTGTCAACATGCATTTAGGTGAATCCCAGTCTGGCTTTTCTGGATTTTTCCGTCAACAGTGGAGCCTCCTGGGCCTTCTTTTTATAATAGCTGTTTGTTTACTTTAGCTTGCATAAAGTTGCAATCACCTCAATAAAACATGCAGAATTAGGAAGGAGATCAATCTCTGTCTGATATTCAGCTGCTGTTATTTATCAGTGGACAGAGATTTTAAAAATAACTAAAACACAAATTCTTTTTCTGCAGGGAACCTTTCAGCGTCTCTGAAAGCTCGTTTCCGCACTCACAGCTCTTGTCGGTCCAGACGTGCAGCTCCTGGGCCAGCTCAGGTATAACCAGGAACGTCCTCCAGCCTTGACGCTTCTTGGACTTGAGGATGTCCCCAAAGATGTGGTCCCCAATGTACAAAATGTCCTTTCCTTTGGCCCCCAGCAAGTCGCACACGATGTCTGAGGAACCTTAAGAAGAATGACACAGTCTTGATTACATAATGTGCATTTTTATTGTTCTAAAACCTGAGAAAAAGTAGAAATTAGGTGAGAGAGTGAAGGACTGAAAGTCTCACCTCCTGAATACACGATTCCGTGCTGCAGCGGTCCTGTGTAGGTTCCTATTTTTAGACGTCCTGTAGTCTGGAATGAAGAAAACAGCAGATTTGTTGAGGAGAATAAGGTTAAATCATGGAAGTAAAACACCAAGAGGGTTGGTTTCTCTAATATAAGTCAGGTTTGTAATGTTTTAAATCTGCTATACAGCTTATATTGTATTTTTGCCCTCCTCCCAAGTAATTTTTCTATCTCACAACAAAACATGCCGAGTCGGTTTGTTTCTTATGTGCATACAGAAAAGTAAACAGGTTCCTAAAAATCCTGAATGCTTTGAACTCTGAAAGCCAAACACAGCAAGCTGTGCAAACATCCATCTTGTTTCGGGCGTGTCCTCTGGATCCTCTCACCGTGTCGACTTGTCTGAGGACCGTGCCCTCCCCGAAGAACAGCGGCTTCCTGGCGTCCACCAGGATCAGATCGAAGTAAGACTGCCAGGGCCGGTGGGAGGTTCCAGGCTGTGCATGAGACAAACACCAGCAGCACTTAGTGACACCACATCTTTGTCACTTTTTACCTGCAGCTTCAGCAAAACTTGATTTTTACCTTTGGGCCGTGGGGGAAGTCAAACAGGTACGTCATGATTTTCTGTGAGAAAACAACAAAGTCTCGAATCAAATCAAATTCAGCTTTGTTTTAATGTCAACGAGCCCGTTTTTACTCACGTCTGTGTATTTGTAGTCACTGTTGGTTGCTAAGAAAACTTTGGCCACTTCGTTCATTCGGCTGAGGAGGAGCGGTAGTTTCCCCTGATGGGACCAGAGAAGGACAGAAAGAGAAAAGCTCTGAGCATCTTTCCCAACCGCGGAGCGAGACACGCTGACAGAAACGCTGCTGAACACCAGGTACTTACATCTTTCACTACGTACTTCTCCAAGTTCTCGACCGTCTTCACCTTCAGCGTTCCCTGAGACGTGAAACAGGAGAGAAACTCATCACTGAGAGGATCATCCGCTGGTATGACGGGCAACAATTAACTCCAAGTTTATGACAGTCTAAATGTTTAAACTGACAGCTGTGGCTCCAGAGGAGGAGTTCAATCCTCACTTTCCTCCACTTCGTATGTTAACGAGCGACACACTCGACCCTTCAGCTGTTCATCCTCCGTGAGAAGTCACAAAGTCGGCCCTCGGTCACGTGGTCGCGGAAAGAAAGTTGTGTCATTGTGTTCTCGAAGGAGCTCCGTATGCCGCTTCTCGACACAAGGAGCTGTTTGAGCCAAGCGTCGTGTGATTGGTCAGAAGCTGTTTATGAGCTTTAACGGAGCCATTTTGGTTCTGCTGCTCCTCTGAGAAGCAGCTGGAGGCTGTTAGAAAATCCAGCAGAACTTAGAAACCTGTGAACTTAAAAAGACCGCAGAGACACAGACGGCTCTTCGTGGCTGTGGTGAGGAAGTGCGCCTCGGCCGGGCGGCGTCAGGACACGCCCCCTTCGTTCGCTCGTTATTGCTCACCGTCATATTTGCAAATGCCAAACGGCGTGTACTGTCTCAGTCGGTTTAATAAACACATCTAGTCGGGATAAGGAAAGCAAACATCTGTACGAGGACAGGAGAGCTGAGAAGCTGCCGGGAAGAAACCCGTTTTAACGCCGCAGGAGGAGGGAGGAGGAGGAGTGTCCCGTGGACGATGACAGGTGTGTGCGAAAACAAAAGTCTTGCAACCACGTGACCGCAAACTGACTTCTTAATTTCTTATGGAGCACGCTGGAGCCTTTAGTGTCCCTTGAATCAATAAACAGTGAGTGAGTGTGTTTATGTTCAAGAAGAAGCTGTTTACACGACAAAGTGCTCCATAAATGTGTGTTTGAATGAAGGAATAAATAAACCTCAGCTGGTTCCTGAACCACAGCTGGGATTTCAGAAACTTCCCTTACATGAACACGTATGAGAAGAATGGAGAAAACTTAAAGAAAACTAAAACATTAGTTCAGAGCTGTCAGTCAGTCAGCTGAACCTCCAGCCTGTGGCTTTTCAGGTAAATCTCTGCAGAGTTTCAGGCAGTTTGAGCCTCATCCTTAATTTAATCCTCATGTTTTGACTTACTACATGAATTATTTGTTTCCAGAATTTGCTGGTATTTGAATGAATCAGTTTTTCCCTCGGAACAGATACTGAGCAACAGACAGGCTCAAATCATAACCAGCACACCCCCGTGATTTACAGTTAGGGCGCTTTTGGTTTTAAATGTAATTTCTAAACCCAGAACGAAAATCTTTTTAAATCTCAGATCACAGAGGTCAGAAGGGCGGACGCTCCTGGATGAACCAAGGATCTAACTGACTGTTATTGTGCTATTTTACTTCTATTTATTGTTTAATTTATTTGCACATTGCTGGACCTTTAACGCGTACGCACTTTGGTCAACTCCTGTTTTTAAATGCGGTTATAAATAAATTTGACTTTGATTCTCCTCCACAAAGGTTATATACGTGCAGGTGGAGTTCTGATTTCTGTTTCTAACAGCATCGTGACCGGTCCTCTCTGCCGACTGCCATCTCTTGAGTTTGTGTAGTTTGGAGATCGATTCGTTTCCTAATCATTATTTCATACAAAGTTTTCTTTAAGCTTCTGCATGTTTTACAGAGCTGTACAGCCTCCTTTTGTCATTGCTGCCATGCACTGAATATTCTTTTTTCTGCATATTTCTGGTCCAAATATAACAGATTATTATGCTTTTATTGACAGTTAAATAAAAAAACAATACAATGAATCCTGGGGGTGACTGGATGCCTTATTTAATTTGTGGATTTATGTCCACTTCAGTAACTCCACATCCAGCTGTTCCATTTAACTAGTTTCTCACAGATGCAAACTTCATACAAGACATTGCATTTCTAACTTCTTTTTTTTTTGTCTGATTTATGTGCTCCTCTGTCATTTCCATTTTACCTTGAAGTGGACCCAGTCGACGGCGTCCCGGACGTCCTGGAACATGCTCTTGTAGGACATGAAGAGGTCCCCGTCTTTGAATCCAGTTTCACAGCTGGGGAAGGGGAGCAAAGAGACACACGCGCACAGCCGTCGGACGGGCCGAGTCTTTACAGAGGGTTTTCATAAACATGACATTTGTTTTTTTCTGTTTGCTTTTAAATGGGATAGCCTTCCCTTGTTGGAGGGTCCCCAGCCAAACAGGAAAGCATTCTCCCCCTAAAAGACCAACAACCAGGTTTCAGAGGACAAAGGACATGCAGCCATTCCAGATTACATTCTCAAAAAAAGAAAAAATATATAAATTACAAGCCATTAACCCTCTTTACAGAAGCATTTAGAAGATTACACAGAATTATTTTCCATTTGTGTGGACTGTTAGTAAAAATGTTTATCAATACCATCTCATTTTAATGAGAATCCATGCTCTTTTAAACTCTGATACAACAGATTAATGCTTTATTCTTAAAAACACGAAGTCATTTTTGATTACCATTTTTAAAAGAATTAGCTGAAATTAGAACTTGAGACACCTAGAGACTCCCATGCTTTAGGACTCGTTGCCCCTGTGTGGCTTGCAAATGTCATTGTGTCATCATGCAGCGCTCAGAAACTTGTTGTTGCACGACATGTAGGCCAAAAACCGAAACTCTCTTACCTCGTGTATCTGTCACAGTTTGAAAAGAAATCCACAAGGCAAGCGAATAGGTAGGCTTCTTTAAAAAGGAAAAGGAACAGAAAAGGTTATCAGTTACAGAACGGTTCAGTCGAATTATTTGTGGCGTTCAAGCCTTTCGTAAGTCTCAGTCTGACCTGGCAGGTTGAAGAGTGTGTTAAGGATAAAGAAACGCTCCGTGTCGTCCCTCTGAATGAACTTGTTCGGGTACCTTTCACGAATTTCTGGGCTGGAAAAACAACAAGAGGACACGTAAGCCAAAAAAAAAGTTTGTGTTTTTGTCCGTAGTATGCCGTCACGCAACGCAGCACTTACCCTCGAAGGAAGTTGAATCCATGGACACACACCAGGATGTTACCGTAAGCATCAACCTTCAGGAGGTTTCCATACATGGTATCAAACACAAGGCCCCTGAAACAGATAAGAATAATGAACACCCTTTGTTTTCATGTGTTCAGAATGTTTGACCTTTAACGGCACCGATTTATGAACAGGTGCTAAGCTTTTTTAACCCTTGACCCTCAGCTTTTCTTAAAAATCCAGGGTCCAAAAGGGTAAACGGGTAAAAGCAAACATTCGGAGCAGCTGCCCATTAACCTGACAGCCGGCGACTGGTCTGACCTGGTGGGGAACGAAGGGTCGTAGACGAAGCTGAGCAGCTCCTGGGGGTAACCAATGGAGACCAGGCGCTCCACTGTCAGTTCAAAGCCCAACGACTCGTACTCAGGTGACTTGTACACTGAAAGTGACACACAAAAAGCATTTTGTCTTATAGGGAGTCCACACGACAACACGACAACGGTGTTTTCTCACTCTGGGATTGGTTGGTTTTGAAAAATATCATTTATCCTAATATGGCATTTCTGTGTGGCTGCGAGACTGAAACAATAAAAATATCTTTCATATGTACAAACAACGAGGTCTTAGTTCGTTAAATATCACCAGTTTCACAACATTAAGGAAGAAAACAAATAGAAGAGATGTTTGATTAACCTGCTGTTGATATTTCAATCCTTTTGTCATTATAAACATAGACTCGCTGTGAACTGACAAAACAAAACTCCATCCATTAATAGACCACATTATCTGAAACAGGAGGATTTGTTGTGTTTTCCTGCTTCGTATCTCTGAACATATCGACAGCAAACATGTTTCTTCACTTGAGAGCAAACTGGAACTAATAATCAGGAAAAATAATCTGTGTGGAGTATGACTTTAGGTTCTAGAAACTTCAAGTAAAAAAGACTATTTCAATTCATAAAAACAAACTTTCTTTGAGAAATATAACTTGCTAAATAATAACCTATTAACAGTAGAAAAAACTAACTAGTGTTACTTGTTCTTAAGCTTAAAGAGCATCTATGAAAAATGAAAGACTGAATAAATGATGACTGTGTGACTCCATAGAAAACTGGTTAGGAGTTAGTTGCATTGTGTTTGTTGTTGACTCATGTTGTGCAACTCGCCGAAGTGACTTTTCCAACTTTAGCTCCTTTGCTGAAGTGTGTGTCTTGTTTCAGTATTTTGATATGATGTTCTCACTCTCTGCTGGACCCTCCCCTCAAACAAACACTGACAAATTCCTCCTCCTCCACCTGCTTCGGCTGCTGGCGAGCCTTCGCTACGGCATCTTCAAAAAAGCCTGGAAATGTTCGAGGGGGTTCTCGATTTCCTCACATAGACTGCAGAGGCTCGCAGACTTGTTGCTTGTTCAAAACTTTGCAAGACGAATTCACTCTCAAAATAGTCTGACTTTTTGTGGGCATTTTAAGCCCTTCTCAATTTAGTTTCTGTAATTCTAGAGCGCCAGCGCTGTATTTTTTTTGCCACTGTATGAAAACATGTATTCTATGTATTTGTATCTTGACTCTGTATGCATTGCATCAAAGTGTTTGTGAAAAACAACAACAACAAAAAACCCCTCCTGTAATCATTTAGCTGCAGATCTACGGAACACAAGTCCACACAGTAAGAGGATCAGATGTGAAAATGAAAAATCACCCAACTCTCATCAGCAGCTGTAAACAGCTCTGTGGAGACAGATGACCTCCCCCCTCCACCCTGTCACTGCCAGTCATTAATATTTAGCCCCCCCAACACTCTGGAAATATAAACACGGACTGATGCTGGGCTAAGATCGGGCTGGCAGGAGATTAAAATGCTTTCTGAGGCTGGAAAAAGAAGATGTCAGACGTTATAAATACGCATAAAAAGAATGCAGTTGTGTTGTTGCCTGCTTTCTGCACCCCCAGTGGTGTGCAGCAGACAAGG
>NC_051432.1:24013375-24094105 GCF_001649575.2 Kryptolebias marmoratus
ACATGTCGATGGCTCAGGGCCCAGAAACTGAGAGAACTGAGCTGCAGGAAAAACAGGAAAACATCTGGGTTCTGCTCGGCAAAACTATGTAGAAAAGTGCTAAAGTTGACCGCTGCGTTTTTTTTTTTCACAGAAAAACGTTTCTAAGTTTTGACACGACTTCCAGGAACACTGGTTCATCGTTGGGTTTATCCAGGCTTGGCAGCCTTACTCTGCAAACACAAGGTTGCTTTTGCATGATAATCACGTAGCCTCTTGTGGTTCAGCCCTCGCCGTTTTCTCACAGCAAACGGAGGTTCTGGGCTGTCTGCCCGGAGCAGAGGCCGCGTACCTCCTCGTCCACCCCCCCTCCTCCTCTTTGCTCACTTGTCATAATCTTCTTGAACATCAGAGGTGCTACAAAAAAAAAAAAAAAAGAATCTATTTTGAGAGCTGTTTCCCCTCTGTCACTTCGCTATCATCACTTTATCTGTATTTAGTTCACAGGAGGGCTCTCTTACATGTTGTCCTCGGGACATTAGTGTGGTGCCTCCCCACCTCGTAGAATATAAAGTCACATCTCACAATTATATCTGCTGCTGTTTAATTAGACAACCTTAAAGCCTATGCATTGATCATTTACAATTTCAGTGCATCTCTAAAACTATACGGTTTTAAAAGAAAAAATCCCTGCTAAAACAAATAAAAACATAAGTACATTTTAAAAGATTGACATGCTAAAGAGTTCTTGAAGGTTTTGTAAATACCCTCAACTTCTTTTCTACCTCATTAGATTGCTAAATAATAAGTTGAAGATTTACCTTAATTACCACTCGAGCACAGTTTGTTCTTAAATAAACTTGTTTTCTCCGTTGCCGTTTTGCAATGACACAAAAACAGCCGATTTCTAAGAAAAACATTTTCTGAGTAACCCTAAAAAAACAACTGTCCCTTAAAAACAGAAACTCCACACAAACACACAGCACCCACGTCCAGCAGTGCATCCTTTTCACCGGTAACACAGGACGCCGCACGCTATTTTAAATGTTGGGCGTTGGAGCCGTGCGCTGCGGAGTGATTTATAGAGCTGTTTTTCATTAAAGCCACGCTTCAAACTGTGTTCACAGAAAGTTTCACATCTCAAACAAACCGCATCACCAGATTAAAAGCTCATGTTTGCAGCGATGGTGTGCAGACAGGAAACCGTATTATTGTTGCTTGTTGTGTCCTTGACATTCTTTTATTTATGCTTTACTGGGGTCCTTGCTCGTATTTCTCATGCTGTCATTACACACAAACACACACGACTACTTAGAGCTACAGTGAGACATGGCTTCGGCTTCTGAAATATATCTTCTTGAATCCTTAATGGAACTGTTGCCAGATAATTTTATTCCCACTACTCCAATTGCCAAGAGTTTATAGGCCAGTTTACCCCAGGCCTGTGTGTAACGTACACCCCAACACACAAGGTAAACAACCTGCACTCTTCTTTTAACAGGGCACTAAATCTAAGAACGTCATACTGGGAGACTTCATCTGAAGTATGACACAAAATAAACTAGATTACAAAACCAACAATAGGTGTCTTTGTTTAGCCGTTTCCACTGCTGTGCAAAAGAAGGACTTTGTGAAGCACGTTGTGGAAAAATGAGAGGACTTCAGCACTGCCGTAGGGAGAAACATTTCAGCCAAAAGTCTGTTGGAAAACTAGGACAAAACTGTTGATATCTCTCAGCGCGATCTAGGCCTAAATGGGTTCGAGCAACGTTTTCTGTAGGCGATTCTGTGTTCCCTTTAAGAGCAGAAGAACAGATGAAGCAATGTTGACCTACCTAATATTGATTTGGTTTGGAAAGACTTACAAAGGGAGGCAGTCAAGTCCCCCCCCNCCCCCCCCCTCTCTCTCTCTCTCTTATACAGGATCTGCCCAGTTAGAGGTCAGTAACAAGCAAAAAACCCTCAAAGCACATGACAAGCAGAAGACAGCAAACAGTCAACAGCCTGAGAGCTCACAGCAGCCATGAGTGACTACAGGAATATATTCTGAAATAAACACATTTTTAATCCTTTAAAAAAAAAAGCCTTAAAGGTTTCAATAAAGATCTTGCATAATTTGTTAGTGCTTGGAGTAGAAATCGGGGATGACATGGTGGCGGGTGATATCTGAGCATCACTGCCTAACTTTGTCAGCTTAACAAACATCCTGGTTCTCCTTGTCTTCGTTTAAGCTGTGTGAGAATATTTAGGGAAATTAAGAGCCACATAAAGATTAGCCACATGTCAGTTCTGGACCGTGGGTCGTATATTATGAGCAATATTATGCTTTTTAACCACAAGACTGTTAGTTTTTAGCTCTATGATCAGTGTTTTAGAGCATTAATATTGATCATAGTTTAAGTTACCAGGAATTCTGACTCTACACTTACTGTAAATACGTAGATTAAGAGGTCCAATCAAAAACAAGCCTTTTTGTGTTTTCAAAAATTGCTACGAACTTTCCCATAAATTAAGCCTCGTATTTGTTTTAAACAGTATCATTTACGGTTGTCGCACATGTGAACAGCTCCGAAACACAAACACTGGTGGTCCTCCAGGGTGCTGCGGTGAAGTGGCAGCTATTTTGTGAAAATTGATGAGCCACTTGTGTGGTGAAAACCTGAAAACCGGCCAAAGATACATGATAGCCACACTTCTAGCAAACATTAACACTTGCTTATGATGACCCAGAAAGTGATTCATGTCAACAGCTGAGAATCTGTTACATCTCCGGCTCTCCGAACGGGGACAGGGATACAGAGCCACATAAAAAAAATAAAAAATACAAGTGAATCCCTTCCTCAGGGGAGCCACCGCCGCTGATCTCAACAAACAAAAGTGACCTGATTCTCAAAGTCAGGGAAGATTTATTTTTAGACGTGTAGAGTCCAAAAACTGGAACTGAGTCACAGAAAAAGTGGCATGATATGTCAGGACGTGTTTGGCCCAGATACTAGTTAGTAGGGAACAAATGCTTAAAATTCATAGGACCCTCAAAAAAAAGAAACTAAAGTGTCACCGACGTTGACCTAAATAAGTTTTGTGGCCAAAAAACTGCAGCTGAGGGGGTAGAAGGTAAAAAAGAAGACAAAGTGCACTGTAGTTTTTATTATCTACAGTAAACATTCATTTACTCAACCTTTATTTACATACAAATGATAACTGAGTACTGATTATCTGTTTCTATGCCACTGATCACTTTACCCAAACAGTGTCTAAGTGTTGTAGTTTTGGAACCGGAGGAGTTTTAGTGTGCCAAAAAAGGGCTGAAATGGCCCTTTGATGAAGTTTCCCAAATCCCAGTCATGGTTTTAATTATTCAGTTATGCGTTTAGAATAATCCAGTCCAGGTTTGAAGTGTCTAGGTGTTGTAGTTTTTTTTTTTATCTAGAAAAGATTAAAGGTGCTGAAGGTAGTGAAAAATTAAGTGGAATCGCCCTTTAGCCATTTCCCGAATCAGAAGCCAACTTCAGCTTCGTGTCACATTATTCATCTTGTTAATCAGACGACACAAAAAAATGAGGGTGCCCATGACTGGATAAGATATATTTAGGTGTTATAAATACATACGTTTGAATCTGAAAATGGCTCCACCTACCAAATAAAAATGTGTTGGATAAAAACTGACAATTAACTTTAAAAAGTAAAATAAAAACGAACCAGCAGTCTTAAAACTGAAGAGTGTTAACTGACAAATATTAGGCCCAAATTCTTCCTGTCTGACTTTTGATCGCTCAAAGTGTTTTTGCTTGTGGAAATAATTTAAACGTGTATTAGACTTACCTGCTAAAGTGTAATCCATATCGAAGCCAAAGCACTTGATTTTCTCCATTGCCAAACTTCTATTGACAAAGATCCTGAAGAAAAACAAGTTGGAAATACATTTTAGTTGCAGAGTGACCATGAACAACTTTAACAGCTGTATGACGAGTAAAACAAACACTTCAGCCATTTAAAAAAAAATAAAAATGTGACTAGAATGTCGCAACTGCTAAATGCAGACAAATACTGCAACTTATCAACAGACAAATAAGTTTAGGTTTAATTAGTTTAAGGCTAAGAAGAAGCAGCTCTTTGATACAGTTTCAGGAAGCTTCAGTGTTTGCAGCAGACTTCACATCACAGATAGAGTTAGGCTGAAGTTGTCTCTTTTTACCAGACACGTTAAATGAGGTCAAACTTAATCTGGTTTGTGTTCATTTATAGATTTTAGCTTAAAGAGGCCAATTCATGACTGGTAAAGTAGAATGAAGTCTACAGTTTTGAAATATAATGAAGACCAGACAAAAAAAAAAAAAGAACCTAATCCACAAAATATTTTTCTCATATCGATGGTTACTGTGTCCTGAAATTAAAAATTTAAGAACACTAAATTTGCAACCGGATGCCACCTACTACATTTTGTTTACTTACAAAAACAGTCAAAGGCTAAACATCAAACTTACCGGCCATATTTGTTTACCCACACAGACTAGAGCCAGTCTAATCTAGGTGAATCATGAAACTCAGGCTTCTAGGTGGTTTTCAGCTGAGCAATTTGTTTACATTGATTGTGTACCCGCATTTCAGAAATGCATCTAAATAAGTCTGGAAAACCACTGAAGTAAACTCTTTTAAACTGCACCGTTCGGCAGCGTTCAGGGTAAGGTTTTCTTTGCAATGAGTACCTTTAAAAGATTTGTACAAACAGTAATATGATTTAATATTTTTAAAAGCATTTTTTTCCATTTCAGAAGCGTCTTGCTCAAGAATCAGTATAAATAGTTATCAATTTAAATAGGTACAAAATATTGACAAGTTGAATATATTGGCAAAACCACAATACTGTCAATCAAAACGAAATACTGGAATTTTTATATTTGCGCAAAACCCTTAAATCTCTCCTCTCCTGAGAGCAAAAAAAAAAGAAAAATCAAGTAAAACCCTAAACTGTGATGATCTATTTCCAAAAAATAAAAAACTACATTAAACATGTGCTTTCTTGTCCTATTGTGGGAATATAAAATTTCTTCAGTCACTTAAAAACTGTTTTCTTAATAAAAAAAAAAGAATTAATTCATGTTTTAATTGTATTTTTTGCAACAAATCCGCCATAGCATGAGAAGAAAATGCCAAATACTTCATCAAACATCCCTCACGATTAAACTGAAACATCATGAAATACGATGTTGACGTAAGCTGACACAGAGACGGATACACACTGCGCCTTCTGACACAAACCTACATATCTTTAATAAAACAGCTGTGACGTGTAACTGATACATTTCCACAGAGGTCAGTATTTAGTCCTGCAAAATTCAACATTCAACGCAACTAGAGAGAAGTCAGAAATGTCCCACAGAACGAAGCCAGTCCCTCTGATCCACAACCTAAGAACTGATTCAGCGTGTAAAAAAAACGATCTTATCACTCTGCAAGACAGACTTCATCTCGAGTCATCTCTAAATCGGTCGAGAAATACCTGGCAGCAGATCCATAGTGAACAAGTTCCCATTTAGAGTTTAGTCCGGGACACGATCGGCGAAACATTGTGTGTGAAATTAAAGCTCAGTTTGACTCGGCGTTGGTCTGATCTGCCTCAGCAACGCAGCGCAGCTCTGGCCAACAAACAATGCCTCCCCCTCCCTCCCTCTCTGCTTTCTTGCCATTCAGAAATTTTCTGACTTGTTGCAAAATTGATTGTGGCCATTCTGCGTCATTCTCTGTTGTTGTGTGTGTGTGTGTGTTGTCAGTCAGGGTTGTTGTTGTGCTGCGGGATGTTTGTGCGACCTCAAAGACATCCAGAACAATCACAAGTCAGGTAGAATCAAGCAGGTAAGGCTGCTTACACGCCTCCGATCACACGCAGGATAAACGCCGCTGTGGCTGCAGAGAACCATCGTTTTCAGATTCCATCAATCGACTAAACTCGAAATAATAAGAGAACTTTAAAAACTTTTTTCCATTTAAAAATCCACTCTTCAAAAAAGACTAAACAAAAGCTGTGATTTAACTGTTTTATAAGTGATTGTTAATGCTTTGTAAAGTGATTAAAACGTATTTAAAACACTTTAATAAATCCTTTATAAAGAGGCCGTTATTAGGAAGTGGTACCCACAAGCGCCGTTTATGCTGAAATCTATGAAACTATAATTTTATTTTAAATTTTAGGAGAAAACACAGATTTTTTTTATTTCAGAGGGTCTGATTAACAAAAGCAACTTTTATCTCCGATTGTTTACGACTAAATCAAACTTCTACTACTTTTCTTTGGTAGATTATTTTTTCTAATAACCAAAAACAGTTGCTCAAATTAAGAACATACTTCAATTCTTGTTTGTAAGCTTTTAAATTTCATCATTTAGGTCACATAAAGTTAGCATTAAATCCATCATGTATTATCTTATCTATTTTCGCTTTGACGTTTTAAATGTAAATGCCTCTGGGAGGTGAAGAACATCCATAAATGATAAGCGGTGCCTCTCCTAAGCTGGTCTGTAGTGAACAGCGGGTGTGGGCGACTTGATTACAGTCGTCGACTTTGGTCCTGCTGACAACTGCGAGACTTCAAATAGCTCCTACAGGCCGCCCGCGCCTGCAAGAAAATCCCTTAATAACTTTTATTCCATCTGAATGCGGCCGAGCAACAACCGGATTTTTTCCACTGCTCTCTAATCTCACGCAGACGGCGACTGGACTTTGCGTGACAGAAAGTTTATCTGAGCCGGTCAAAGTCATCAGGCCCCCCACCCCCTGTTATATATGAAGGTGCCCTATCTCAGCTAAGCTCTTATTTTGGAGGGACTGATCTTTGCCCAGCTGTGTGATTAAAACAAATCACCTGCGTTTAAATAACAATTTAACTGATCGAGAACTCCTTACACAAAATGCACTGTATTCACGAGCAAGTTTGCATGATATGTGTGGTTGTTTGCATGTGTGTGTGTGTGTGGGGGGGGGTAAGGGGAGGGGAGGGGGTTCATGAACTGAGTGACTTTTGTCCTGACAGCTCACACAGAGCCGACAGATTAGCGGTGGTTTTAATAAAACCTCTGAGCACGGCATCCAATAATGTAACGTCACAGAAGGACAGGAGCATTCACTGGCAGCACGTCTGAGGGTTAAACATTGAACAGCAACTTGCAGTAAATGACAACGAACTCTTCCTTACAACAGCACAGTGTTTCCCCATCAGCAGGTACAGAAACACGAGTTTCCCAGCTGTCGTTAGAAACCTGAATATGACTTTAATAAATAAGAGCCAAAGTCACGCAGCGTCTCCGAACTACCGACAAGTCACAACGAGGCTGGTGTGTAAACAACATGATTTTCATTCATGTATTCATATCTTAGTGCTTGAAAGTTGGCCGATGTTTCTCAACAGGCAGAAAGGAGAACTGCTAAATGAAACTCCATCCAAGAAAAAAAAAATCTGGCTGAAGTCCAATTAAAGCTTTTTAAACCTGATTAACTGGACTCCAGATTTACTTTTACAAAAACCTGGTGAGGTGATCGAGTAAGAGTGCTGTAACACTTAAAGGGTTTTATAAAAGATTTCACTTTTTCTGTGCTGGAAAGTATTTATTTACAAGTCTGAAGTCACTATAAACCAGACAGCTCCTGCCATTTTGTCTGGTCCATTTGGTTCATAACATATTTTACTCTTAAAGGTCATCACCTCCGATGTTTAAAGGAGAAACAAATCCCAACTCTAGTCTCATTTCCTCTCATATCTCTCAACTTTAACTTCAAATGATGCTGCATTCTCTACACCTTGAGAGCAGTAAGTCAAATCTTTTTTTTTTCCATTTCCATGCCATCTAGTACAATCTCTCAAATGAGCTGATCAAAAATGGGCCTAAAAGGCATCATCTGTCCTGTATCCATAATTAATTTTTGACCAAAGCCTTAACTTACGAAAAAGTTTCCCAATATATCTTCTTTATAAACAGGCTTTTCAAAGCAGAAGACAATAATAAACAGGTAATAACAGCTTTAGGATAAGAGTCTATATTTCTTTACCACTCGGTCACTTTAAAGGTACTCATTGCAATGTCATGAAAAAAAGTTCATAAAGAAACAAAATCTGCACAACTTCTTTTCCCCCTTATATCAAGGGTAATTAAAAATCTGTAAACAAAATTTGCGTATGGCTTCCAACTTCCTCGTGTGTTTGTTTACCTACAGAAAACAGATCAACAACGCTGACGTCCACGGAAAGAGCGGTTTGGGACGGAGACGTCTGACAACTTTGACGTATTGGTATGTATTTCTGCTCAGATTTATTGACTAAAGTATGCAGATGAACGAGCTTTGTTTACACTGACCTGCATTTCAGAACTGCCTATCATAACATCCGGTAAACTACCGGAGAAAACGCTTCCAAACTGCACCGTTTAATAAAGCTCAGGATAACCTTTATGTTTGACTCCATAGTTTGAAACGTTACTCAGTCGAAAGATCAACAACTTTGACTCATTTCCACGTAGATAAAGCACAGAATGACCCAGTTGTTCCTCTGCTGTTACCATGAAGAGGTCATCATTTATTATTAAGCTCCTGAGGCAGCCATTGATACTCAAAGCTTTGAATTAATCAACACGGAGAAACTGCATAGCCTGTTTGTACTTTCACAGGAAAAGAAATAAAGATTAATAGTGTTGTCATTAATTATCTGATTATATTGTTAATATTATTAGATTTTTGTACTCTTAAGGCAGCTGAAATGATGTTGCAACACATATATTAATATTTATTGTCAAATATTTGATCAGGCAAAGAAAATCAGATAAATCCTTCATGTTACACTGACACGTGCTCACAAATAAAACTGTCAGAGTTGACTAAATCTTAGGATTTAGCCTGAATAACAAGAAAAGCTACTTTGTTTTCCGAGTTGATTCAAGGTCAACAGTAACCATAATTCTGTCATTTGTGTTTCATCGGTTAGCGGGACGATCTTTACATAAAGCCCGGATCTCTTACCTGTGGTAGGGCTCCCTCCTGTATTTCTTCATTGTGAGGCCGTCCATGTTAGCAGGCAGGTCTGCATAGTTCTGCAATCTGTCGCTCCATGAAGTGGTCATCTTTTCAAGCTTTCAGTGTCTGGACACAAAGAAGGAGGGTAAAATTAGGCTTCATTCAAGTTACTAAGTTTCAGCCTTTTTCCAAAGTTATACGTCCTCAGTTCAAATGAGTCAAAACGGAGCGAGATTTAGGAGTAATTTAATTAAGTTAATCAATGGATACTGTGTTCTTGATTGGATTAACAAGATCAACTGAATGGCCAAGCCACATCTTATAGAAACTGAGATGAATGAATAACCTGATAGGGGTTAAACACCAGATCTGACTCATTAAATCAGGAAATGATTCGAAGGAATGCGGATGGCCGGCCACCTTTCACGCGTTTTAGAGTTTTAAACTAAGATCATCGTACGCTGAGAAGTGACGGAGTTGAAGAAGTTTTGGTGAAACTTTGAAAATAGCTCTCAGAGTATGTGTTGTGAACGACTCTCGGCTACTACTACATCAAATTTTAAACTGAGTATCTATTAAACTGACTTAGTTATAGCCAGTTTTGTGTTGGTTAGTGTCAGTTAGCCGTGGCAGCCATCTGCTGTAGAGTTTTGTCCAGTGATTAGTTCATGAAAGTTTCATTAACATCTGTCCAGCGGTTTACAGGATAATTTGCTAACAGACGGGCTTGCTCCCAACAGCTAATGCCAAAGTTTTAAACAAACATGTTGCACAATGAGGAGCACTTGGAGTACTGAGCTGTGAATGACTCTCAGCTACAACCACACCTAATCTTAGCGCAACACCTGAAAAACCGACTGACTTAGAGCTATTCCTGCGTTTCCTACGTTCAGTTGGCTGTGGCGGCCATTTTAAATTGGGTTGGCACCAAACGTCGATCAGTTGTAGAGGTACGTGCAGCGATCGCTTCCTGGAAGTTTCATCGAAATCTGTCCAGAGGTTCGTGAGATATTTTGTTAAAAAACAGACAAAGCTGACTCCAAACGCTCAAAAACTGTAACCAAAGATCTTGAGGAACCTGTTAGTGCTCAGAATACGTGCTGGGGATGAGTCTCAGCTACTACCACAACTAGTTTCAGCTCAGGAGTCAGTGAAGCTGGCAGGGTTATGTGTCATTTCTGCGTTTCGTAAGGTCAGCTGGCGTTGGCAGCCATCTCGAATACGGTGATTGCTTTCTGCCTGTCCTTTATCGATGCAGCAAACTTGATTTCATCGCAAACGAAACAAGCTGATCAGACAAAGACCAAAGGGCTCGACTTGCAGTGACTGGTCCTGTGTGTTTCTCCTCCTGCAGGCAGGAAGGGCAAAGATCAGCTGTGTTGTTCTCAGTGACAGCCCCTAAAAAACCTGTCAAAGGGCCACAAATACTGCCTCTGACTCACAAAACTGTTCATGTGAAGCTTCAAAATGGACCTGAACTCACACTAAGCCATGCTGGATTCAAGTTCAGATCATTCTATTCGTGCATGAGCATTTTTTTTTGGGGGGGGGGGGTGTATGATATCTCTAATCAAATTTACAGATTATTCTTGTTTCTCTGGGACCTCAGCCCTGCGGGGGCCAGCGGGGTCTGAAGGAGGCGGTGGTACAAAACAGGAAATTAAAACAAAAACAAAAACATGAAGGGGAGGCTTTGTTTTCTCGATTCGAGTCTGCAGAGAGACAAGGTTCGTTTCAACGACGTGTCACTCGCTCCGGGCGAGAGTAAATATCCCGAGAAACGAGAGCTGCTCAGTTATAATATGCGCCGTGAACGCCTCGTCCACACGAAGCGGCTGAATACAGCTAACTGGATCCTGAAAACCCCGAAAAGGACAGCTAAATGTTTACACTAACCCGTCAGCGGTCGCTGATGGGGATAAATAAATAAAACCCAGCGAATACGAGCCGCTTCCCCCGCTGCTGTGACTGATTTAACCGTACTCACCTCTCTGAGTTCCCGACTGAAATCAATGCGCCGTCCGTTAGTCTGCGCATGCGCCGTGAGCTGTCAAAACTGTAAGCAAGACGTTGTTTATATGTTTTGTTTTTTGTTTTGTTTTGTTCTGTCTGGATGCTGCAGGCGAAGTACACTGCGGAGCCAGGAAGTAGCTGAGTGTCGGTGCTCGGCTCTGTCTGTAAAGCCTCCCTGAGCCGCCAGCTGTTGTTATGAGACGTTCAGAGGGAGGCGCTCGGCTCTGCGCATCACGAAGGGGCGGGACTGAGAGCGTCACGTGACCACAGATTTATATATGGAGGCCTAAAGCTGCCATCATTTGGAAACCCTAAAGAAATATTAGAGGTCGATATACCCAGCCGACATGTATATATGGGCCCTATCTGGGATATGCCCGGGCTGGATGGGCAGCATCTGGACGTGGGCCACTTGGGTTTCTGACGTTAAATCCATATGGGCAAACCCTGGTGGGGGCATACTGTAGGTCCCAGCTGAGTGTTGCTGAAGGAGCATCCTCGGCTCACTTCCGGTCCTTTTACCCCAGGGGAGAGACAACTCAGACTATATACCCTTTAAGGATGTCGCTACAAAATAACTAAAGTTTATCTATTTATTCTAATAAGGTAGGTAGGTAGGTAGGTACATTTATTTATATAGCACTTTTCAGCACGAGGCGACTCAAAGTGCTTTACAACACAGAACAAAATTACAGACAAAGTTACAGAAACAAAATTACAGACAGGTACAAGATACAATGATAACTAATTGTCTAANTCAACACGTTGTTTTTCTTTTAAATCCTTCAACGATGAGCTAAAACAGACACTGGATAGAATTTCGATATCTATAACGTGGACGTGTACAGGGTCGGACTTAAATACTTTCAACAGGTAAATTAGAAGCAAAAAAAAAAGGTAAATTTCAAAACGTTTCTGTCTTGTTGGAGTTTCTGTGTAGAGCTTTGCGTTGTGACGCAAAAACTCCGGTAAACTCCAGTGAGTTTACGGGAACATAATGTGAAATTACTGCCCTGTGGTTCACTATCCTCAGCATTCAAATTCATCCTCAAAATTTCTTTTTTTTTTCCCCATTTCAAAAGAAAAATAAAAAAGAAGAAGAAGAAAATGATGCCGGTATGTGCTTCATTTGGTGTGTTTGTCATGAGATCAGAATGTTCATTTAAGGAAAAAGTTAAGGAAAATTATAGGAACAAAAAGACCACTGACTTTATTTACATTTTACACAACATCCCAACTTTTTTCAGAGATGGGGTTGTGGTTTGACAAACTGGGGCCCTGTTTACTCGTGACCGATCTCCTGGAAATGTTAAAAATTTTGAAATTGGAAAAGAGTTGCACCTTTTTCTGCTGTGCTCGTTGAATCAGTAGTTTCCACACCAGGCCACCAGGTGGCGCTTACACACTCACGTGACCAGACACTACAGCCTCTCCAGCATGGAAGCAGTTCCATCCAAAGCGGTGAAACACATGAAGATTTGGACTTACAGTGAGGTGGGGTTGAAAGGGGTGAGCAGCATAAACAGCTCTGTTTGTTTACTCGTGCATGTGCAGAACAGCTATTAACTGCGGTCGTCTGCGGTGCTCATATGTTGAGGCTTCCTTTGAAATGGGAATGGGAGGGGCTCCACCCTGAGACCTGGGCTCAGAAAGCACCCGTTTCAGAGGGTACGAGCTCTGTTGTCATGTACGCGAACGGCTGAACCGCAGAAGAAATCCTACGGATCGACACAGAAACGGAGTAGTGTAAAGTGTCAGAGAATTGGGTCGCTGTTGTTGTGTACACGGACGGCTGTACTGCAGCATAAATGTCACGGTTTTGCTGAAAAGCAGCTTTGTGTTGACAGCCAGCAGGTACAGTATTCACCTTTGGCAGAGGTCTTGAGGTGGTACTTTCGCCGACGCGCCACCCTCGGCTCCCTTCCGGTCCTTTAACCCCAGGGGAGGGAGAACTCCGAAAATTTACCCTTTAAGGCTGACGCTACAAAAGTGCTGCAGTTTAGCTACTTATTCTAAAAAGGCAGAGAATTAGTACAAGGACCAGCGCTCCGACTTCTGTAGACAACATCGTAAGGATGAAGCTGGAAGCAGAAGCCCCGAACCAAGCAAGTGTTCACTCATATAATTTCAAGGCTCCGCCCATTCCAGGGGATCGGTTCATTTGTTTGTTTTTTTAAAGAAACCAGAGGCTTTCAGCTGCATTTTGGAGCATATGGAGGACAAATTGCAGCTGTTGTGCATTTCTTTGAAATATTTTGAACACAAACAAAACCATTAAACTGAGCTCATCCTCCATGTTGTGAGAATTTTTGTCCATGAGACATCCAGCACACAAATAAATCACCAAGCAACATGTAAAAGCGGCGGATTTTTGTTCCACGCCCCTTCTCGTTCCGCTCTGCTCGTTTCATTTCTGAACGCTCCCGTCTCTGCAGGACGTGGGCAGATACATTGGTGTTTTATGAATGGCCAGACGCTTCCTAGAAGACGGACTGGTCTGCGCACCCATTTTGCAGAACTGTTTCTTGAAAGAGCCTAATATTATGACTGAGAATATTTTCTATGAAAGTGGCAGAAATGGGCTTCCATAAAAGTGACATCTCGGTTGATGCCTCATTTTATAAACCAATAGTTATCCAAAACTCTATAAAATAGTTGCATTTGCTGAAACATTTATTTTTTTCTAATTTTGTCTTCATTATGGCAGTTTAAGTGTGTGTTTGAATGTAAATTATATATTCCGCTTGAATCTGAAATCTATAAACAACAAGAAGAATTTAGAATATAAAAAAGTACATTTTTAAAAAGCCAATGAAAAGGTTTTTAATGTGTAATAGCAGATGTGTTGCAGACGTCCCTAGCTCTATTCTAACAGCCAAATGAAGAATTTCTTTTGCATAATTACAACATGACAAATTACAACCACACCATTCATATTTGTCGGTCCTTCAATTTGTATCACAGACGCATTCATGATTTATAACCTAATCTCTCTTCCTAGCCAAAACTCTCATTTCATTTATCTATAATTAGGTTTTTATTAGTTGTACCTTTAATATCAGATAAGCACAATAGTATTTTTTTGTTTTGCAACAAGAATAATGGCTTTTATCTTTTTAATTTTTACTAAGCGAAGAGGCCAAGTGGACGACTGATTGTATCTCAGGTGGAAATTTACAAGAGCGGAAAAACAAGAAAAGTGAGGATTAGTCACGGACCTATTATTGTCTTCTTGTGACTCACATCTTTGATGTTCTACAAATAAAACTACTATTTGCTCACTTTTCATGTCTAATGTGTCTTTATGTGTTTTTCACATTCATTTGTGTTTCCCTGGGGTCTATTGGCGCTGTTGTTCTGACCACGAGGCAGTTCCCGAGCAAGCTGCTGTTTCCACCATGCTGATTGTTCTGACAGTCCTAGCCGGAGGGAAAGGAACGCCTGCTGTTCACCTGGAACCGAGCTCGGAGTTCTGCATAAACAGCTCAGGTTTTGTCTCATTAAGCAGACGTGGTTTGACAAACTCTGAAGAAGCTGTCATGGGTTGTTCACCGTGAAAGCTTTTCGTTTAACTGCCCTGATAGGTGCGGAGAAACCGAGACAATCGTTGCTCCATCCATCCGTTTTCTTTACCTGTTTTATTCCTTTCTGGGTCGTGGGGAGCTGATGCCTGTCCCCATCAGTCACTGGGGCTGGGGACACTTTGGACAGGCTGCAAGTCCACCACAGGGACACATAGAGACAAACAAGACACTCTCATTCTCACTCACAGTTTAAACTTCTGATGTTCAGAATGATTGTTTAGCTCTTGAGTCACTTCCTGATCAGTTTTTTTTTTATGTTTGACAGTTAAAACCTCCTACAGGTTGTCCTTGTGGTTTTAAAATGCATTCAGTAAAACCAGTGTAGACAACATTCACAGCTTTAGAAACACCTTTAAATGCCTTACATACTTCACCACCAGTATAATTAACATTTTTACATGGGCTTTGTCTCGACATGCACTAAGAATAGCCACAAAGAGACACAAAAGGTGAAGCATGTAAGATTCATATAACTGAGGAGAACGTTTTATCGTTTTATGCTTGAAAACATTTGTTAAATGGCTCTTATACTTTCAGATTAATGTGGCACTGTTATGCTGAGAGGTGTGGTGTGGAAGAAACGCCATCAGTCAGTCTTGGATGTACAGCAAACAAGCAGGTTTATTCATCCTCACAGATCACAGCAGGGCACAAAATGGCAGCCCTCCGATCAGTCACCTGATTCATCTAGCAGTTCACCTATATACAGGTTAAACCCCGCCTTCTCAATTCAATCCAGCCAATCACCTCAGCCTTCCAGAGAGAGGGAAAAAATAAAGGAAACAGTTAACTTTCACATACATAGTGCAAACAATTATCTTTCAATCATAAAATTTCAAGCAAACATCTTCTGTTTGTAAATACAGCAACTTACAAACCATTGTCAATCAAACGCCAGCTCTTATCACTGCACTTCCTATAAAAGAGCTGGGTTTGAGGCAGGCCTGCTCTGTAGCAGAGACCCAAGATGGCTGCCACAAAGACAACAAAGTAAGCATTTCATCAGTACACTGACACACAGAATGCTTACATCAAACACTCTAGAACCAGAAAGGAAAGGCTAAAGACAAAATTAGTGCTTTGTAACAGGCGCACACCTAAGATGGGGACATTGTGCGCTTCTTAGCCTGAACAGTTTATGCTGATGCTCTGTTCTTACTTTCAGGGGTTCAGAGCTGAAGGTTTGTTTGGTTGTTTGTTTGTTCATTTTGTTGTTTTAGATGCTGAAACAGGGGCCCACAATTGCAAAAATCTATGTCATCATAAAATTTAATAGGACTGTATTTTAGGGATTTTTATTAAATATGAAATATCACTTCTAAATCCAGTTATTAAACTGCTTTCTGTCAGTACTGCTTGTGTGTTACTTCTCCTTTAGAAGAAGTAATATAGGTAAATAAAGTTTGATTCAGAAAATGCATAACATAGGCAAAAACAAACAACATAAACTGTGTTTATGCATTATCCTGAAAGGTGTCAAGATTTGGCACATCTCACATGTCGGGGTTGAAACTTTGTGTTTCATTTTTTATCATTTGCTTCCCTTTTAGCAGAATGCTGATGAACTAACTATCTCTCTGTTTCCTGACAGCTCATTTAGTCATGAATCATCAGAACCTCCTGCTGTATTTTTGTGGTAAGTAGCTGCATATTTCTTTAAAATGCATTCATTTGACGGTGGTTGCAGTACGTCAGTATGTTGCACTGAGGAACAACGGACAGCAGAGGGCAGCAAAGGCTGGATTCTTTTTTTTTTTCAGCTCATCTTTTTTTCTTCAAGATTTTAAGCACTGAACTGAGAACAGTTTGTCATATTTGATTTTTAGGATTTATTATATTAGGACTATATTACATGAAACCAGATAATCTCTTTTTTTTGTTTGATAGACAGCAGAAGGGTGTTTTTTTTTAATGCAAACTCTTGATTAAGAGACAAAAATCTTAAATCTAATTTACACTTTGATACTTTGTATAGATGTTTTTTTTCTGACAGTTTCATGTAAAACACAATTTTACATGACAGTTTCATGTAAAACTGTGTTTTACATGAAACTGATTGATATAATAAAATAACTACTACTATAAAATAACTACTACTTTTGGTAAAGATGGGCTGTTATTGACGCCACGAACCAGTTTTAATTATGTAGATTACAAAAAAGAGGTTTTAGTACAAATTACACATTCATTCATGTCAAAAAGGGTTTTGTGACTGTGATTCAAAAGTCTTTAGGTTCTATTCTATTCTTGTTCTAATTAAAATATTATAATTTGTTAAAAAACAAAAAACAACGAGACACAATTGAACAGCATTTGTCTGTTCAGCAGTCATTAAAGTTACATAAACATCCATAACGGAATACTAATAAAATCAATAACTTCAATAGATTAAAAAGGAATTTCCTGAACAGAATAATAAATATTATATTTAATATTAAAAGTACTTCACATTAGACAACAAAGAGCTGTTTTATTTTTATCTGTTTGCATTCCGGTTGTCCATCTGCCTCCAGCTCAGACTCGTGTCGGCTTTTAGGATTCGAGACAAATCAAGAAACGTTTCAGAACAACATTTTGTGACTGCATTTCCCGAACAACCTGACGTAACCAGCTGCACGAACCGAGCCCGGAAGTTACCGACTCGCATTAATTAGTGAACGGGTCCGTCCTCCTATAAAAAGGAGGCGCGCGCACCGCTGCGCCCTGTCCTCAGCGCGCGAGCAGACATGAGCTACGGGTCTGAAGTCTTCTCCTCCTCCTCCTACCGGAGGGTTTTCGGGGATTCTCCCCGGTACTCGTCGGTTCCGTCGCGCACGGCGATGAGCGTCTCCTCCCGGGGAGGGTACCGCGCCTCCTCCGCGTCCCGGACCAGCGCGTCCTCCCTGGGCTCGTACAGCAAGAAGTCCGGCCGCTCCTTCTCCATGCCGCTGGAGACCTTCGACCTGACACAGAGCAGCGTCCTCAACAATGAGTACAAGATCGTCCGCACCAATGAGAAGGAGCAGATGCAGGGTCTCAACGACCGCTTCGCCATGTTCATCGAGAAGGTGCGCAACTTGGAGCAGCACAACAAGGTGCTGGAGACGGAGCTGCTCGCGCTGCGCCAGCGGCAGGCGGAGCCGTCCCGCCTGGCAGAGCTCTACCAGCAGGAGATCCGAGAACTTCGCTCCCAGCTCGAAGAGCTGAACGGGGAGAAGTCCCAGCTGTTGATCGAGAGGGACAACATCGACGACGACCTGCAGAAACTCAGGGGGAAGTACGAGGAGGAGTTCCGCGCGCGGGAGGAGGCGGAGGCCACCCTCAAGGCTTTTAAGAAAGACGTGGACGACGCCACCATGGTGCGCCTGGACCTGGAGAAGAAGGTGGAGTCCCTCCTGGACGAGATCACCTTCCTCAGGAAGGTGCACGAGGAGGAGGTGGCCGAGCTGACCGACATGATCCAGGCTGCCCAGGTGTCCGTGGAGATGGAAGTCTCCAAGCCGGACCTCACCTCCGCGCTCAAAGAAATCCGCAGCCAGTACGAGTCCATGGCCTCCAAGAACCTGCAGTCTGCCGAGGAGTGGTACAAGAGCAAGTTTGCGGACTTGTCCGAGCAGGCCAACCGGAGCAACGAGGCCATCCGAGCCAGCAGGGAGGAGATGAACGAGTTCAGGAGGCAGCTGCAGTCCAAGACCATCGAGATCGAGAGCCTGAGGGGAACCAACGAGTCTCTGGAGAAGCAGCTCCGGGAGATGGAGGACAGGCACAATATGGAGATTATGGGCTACCAGGTAAATTTATTCCTCTTTTCATTACTCACTGATATGAAATCACCTGTTTTTCATCAGTCTCAGTTTATTTATGCTGAAATGATTTGCTGATTAGCAGCAGCTGCTGGGCTCTGTCCGTGGTGCTGAAACACTCCCCCGGGAGAAAACACTCCTGCATCTGACAACGCCCACAGAATGCATACAAATGATCCGAATGAGTCATTTCAACCTGCTGATGCTTTTTTTATCAAACCCCTTTGACTGAAAAACACCTCAATTCAAACATATAAACCGTTTTTCTTCAACTCTCAACAAAATAAACAGTTAAATTGTCAGACGTCTTTGCTGTAATTGAGCACAGTTTAAACTTGGAGATAATAAACCTCGGTGCACCGTTCTCTTCCAGGAAAGCATGGCAGAGCTGGAAAACGAGCTGCGGACCACCAAGAGTGAGATGGCACGACATCTGCGGGAATATCAGGATCTGCTGAATGTCAAAATGGCTCTGGATATTGAAATCGCAGCATACAGGTGAGGTCATTCGATTAACAGTGCTTCTTCCTCTGCCCCATTCACTTTATTCCCCAAATAATTTTCCCTTTTCTGCAGGAAACTACTGGAAGGAGAGGAGACTCGAATCGGAACGGGCATTTCCTACCCCAGTCCCCCCATGAGCGTAGGCGCTGGGCAGGGCTACAGCTACCAGTCCCGCATTTTCACCAGCTCTGGCAAGAGCTCCAAGAAGGAGGCCAAAGAGGAGGAGCCGCAGCAGAACAAAGCCAGCAGCAAAGTGTCCCAGCGGGAAGTCTACGAGGAGACGGTGGTCACCACTAAGAAGATGGAGAAGCAGCAAGAAGATACCCCCACTAGTCAGAAAAACTAAAAGCTTTCCTCCATTCTGCAAACCCATACCTCCCCTCATCCCCCCTTCAAAAACCATATTAAGTGTGTGTTGGACGACTACAAATGATTAGCGTGAAGGATCTTACAGGTTTGTTTTATGTTGGAGTTATTATATTTCCCCCCACAGGCATTCCCTAATAGAAACCCATTATAACCATTACACTATTAAGTAAAAAAAACAGCACAATTCTTGCTCTTTTTCACAAACTCATTCTTGAATAATAACAGTCACTTAGGTAGATTGTGTGCAAACGTACGATCTTTCAAAACCAACAATATTCTTCTGGTCTTTCTCACTAACGTTACATCATTATGTAGGTCTGCCACACATAAATAATAACTTTAGTTCTGCATTTCTTCCACAACCGGTGAATTACTCTCAACGTGTTCCGAGAAAACGTGCGTGCAAGCGTAATGGTGCACGTTTACACAAAAAATAGATCAAAACGCACCAACTTGACAGAATGTCATTGATTTCATCACTGTCAAATCTGGGACATACACCATCTACATCACAAAACAGTCAAAATAAAAAAACTGATAAGTTATAGTTTTCTGTTGAAGAATGATGTCTTATCTAAATCAGTTTTTGCACAATTCTTAAAGTATCAGAAAGCGGTCTGATCAGATCTGAATAAGAACAGTATGAAGGAAAATTAAAGGCCTCAGTGGAGCTCTGACTCAAGTCATCTGTTGATCATATGAACATAAGAAAGAATGCTCACTTCTGAAGCACAGAAACAGAAACTGGTACTGATTAAAAGTTTGCACAATAGCCTGTAGAGGATACAGGGCGACATGAATGCTGAAGTTTGTACAAAAACCTAAAACAAGATGCCAAACTGCAGCTGGCGTGATACAAAAAGTCTTTCACAAAGTCCAGCCAGTCAGATATGGAATGAGAAATTATACTTTAGCACAAATGCATGAGATTCTGTATGATTCATCTCTCTGGGTGTGTGTTTTTGAATACCGAAGCACATTTAAACCCCACAACATCACAAAAAAAGCGTCAAGTTAACGATGTGTTCAAAACAACTTGACCTCGCTGTTTAATACTGTGGCCATGACTGGATAAAATGTCTGTTGTAGTATGACCTCACTACTAGAAATCCTTCAGTCTGGGATGTGTAGCTTTTCTTTCGTTTGTTTTTCTTCTTGTGCACTGCCGGCTCCGACACAGCTCTCTCACCCTTTTTGCTCCTGGTCATGGCGATTAATGCCTTGACCAACTGCGCACTCGCACTACAAATAGAAACAAAATCACTGCTGATTGTACAGCTAGCTGCTCTGGATTTGGTTGTCTTACCTGAAGCTTAACAGCGAAGTATCTTAGTACTGTACGAAGTGTGTGTGTTTGTCTTTACACAGGGGCCTATAATACTTGGAATAACAGAACGAAAGGCAACTAATCTCTTCAGATGAGCATTTTGGTTTATGGAATATTGAATTCCAGTGTAAAGCAGATAATTAAAACATCTTGGAAGAATGCTGTTAGCATTTTACATTTACGCACGATTGCAACGGACGAACGTTTCATGTTTGCAAAGGTTAAGCCTGTAGCCTTACACTGTAAACCAAAAACAACATCACTACTGCAGCACTGCCAAACTTTTCTAAATGCACATTTGTGGAAAGATTTTTGTTTTTTCAGAAAAAAAAAAAAACAACGTCACCAATCCATAATCAACGATCAATATTTAACTGTACTGTAGAACAAATACTGTAGGATGTACAATGCCTTAAAACACCAGCAGCTTCTGGTCCTGTGTTAGAGCTTTATTATCTCTTCTGTAGTGTTTATTCTAGTTATCATGACATCTAAAGCATAGGGAATGAATGTAGTTGACATGCTGTTCTCTTTACTGTGACTACTTATGTATTGCTGTATGACACCATATCAATAAAGACTTGACATAACTGGGGCTGCACAAAGTTTCATGGTGTCTCTTTTACACATCTTTGGGAGCTATGTGCATTCGATGCTGCAGCTTGAAAAAACGTATTTAGCCCTTTGAATAACTTGCTTGATTTATGATAGCGCTGCATTATTGAAGAGCACTGCACTGAAGCACAGCTGAGATGCTTTTACTTCTGCATTTAAATGGTAATTTTACTTGACTGCACTGTAGCGCTCCATAAATATATTAATACAAAACTCAGGGTACCTTGTAAATGTCACATTATTAATAAATAATTCACATTACAAATAACAAGTAATGCGCTGTCGCTGATTAAAGAAGATTGATTAAGAAAAGTGGAGCATTATTTAAAACGAAAAGTCTAGCAAAATCTAGGAATGCATGCCACCTTCCACCTTTAAAGCCAGAGATTTAGTCTGAGATTATATTATAATGACAAATGAAAAACCTTGTTATGCTTGATCTCATTGGAAGATATCACGCTCAGAGTATGTGTTGTGAATAACTCTCAGCTACTACCACTACAAGATTTAGCTCAAAATCTGCAGAACTGACTGAGTTATAGTCACGTTTGTGTTGACTAAGATCAGTTTGCTGCTGCTGGCATCTTGAATTGGATTGGCACCAAACGTCAATGAGTTGGAGAGGTGCATCGTTAAATGTAGTATATTTCTGGTATGTTTTGGATTTAGGCAACAGACAGACACAAACACATGCACACATGGGCAAAAACAGGATCCTTAACTGAGAAAGGTAACATTTTATTTTTAAAACAATCAATAAACCTAAACGAGTCATAAATTTATTGTAACAAATAAAAAATTATTTTGTTACTTTCACCTGAGGCAATAAGGACAGTCCTTGACCAGTTAAGGTCAGACGGCAGTGCCTCTTTGTTGTATTTTTCACAGTTTCTTTTGTTGTTGTTTTTTTATTTCTCAAGACTGCAGATGAACTTCACAGAGAGATGATGGATTACCTGCTACCTGCTATACTGACCTTTATATCATAATTCCTGCTCCACACGCTCAGTCCTAAACCCCGAGACCTTGGTCCGGGTGGATTGTCTCTGATTAGCCCGTCTCCTGCACACCAGCTGGGTGGGACAGCCTTGGAGCTGCGTGTATGCATGATGCAGATTGCAGTTCTTTAAAGATTTATACCCCTGCAATGCTGCTGAAAAGGTGTGGCAGGAGCCTTGATATGAGATGTCACAGTAAGAGCTCCGTTATGAAATAGCCCTCTCTGTTACTGCTTCCAATCTGAAGAGTGCTTAAACTACCTATTTCAAGCATCACCTCTATTAAAAGCCTCACTTTGCTTCTACTTCATGACCACAGAAAGTCCCTGTACAAGGCTATAAATGTACATAAAACACAGTACTGCCCCGCACTCAAAACCCTGCTCACCCTGCTGGATTTATGTGAGGTTTACTATAGCTGCTGTCCTAAATCAATCATTGAACAGTTTGTGTCATCGCTTGTTATTCATTAGGAAGAGAAAAAAAGACAACTAAGCTTGCAATATTTAGGGAAAAAATATATTATGCTCACTTCCTGTGAAGTCAAGTTTGAGGTTAAGTGGTTTTATGTGGAAAATGTGTCTTATACAAGATGACACACTCAAAAGTGTATGATCAGAGCCTTTCAGTTGAATCTTTTTTGGAGAATGAAAGCACTCTCCTTTACTTTTGATCTTATATGTAAAAAATTTGCACAGGCAAATAAATGAAAGCAAAAAGACATTGACTATATTCTTCTTTCTCTCTAAAAATTATGTTTAAAATGTTTCATTTGAGCCTATGAAACATTCGCAGGAAGTCTATCTTCTCTGTGCTGCTGACACTTTGCAATCACAGTCACAAAATTTACATAACCACACTATTTAAAAACATTTGTAAATCATACAGCCTAACAGCTAACTTCTCCCTCAGACTTTTCTGTTTTAATGGTAACATAATGTCATCCACAGCCGCAATCTTTTGTTTTTATGTGCTGCTCGTAACAACCATGAAGAATGTGTTCAGGCAGAGGCATGGTTTACAATCTGTCTGCTGAAATAAATGTCTGTGTGGGGGTTTGACGATGTAAGAAATTAGGAGTAGACTGAGGAGCGGCCAGGCCTCAGCTGTATGTTTTACCTTTTTGTCAAGGTCTGCAGCTCGAAGCCATTCGTCTTCTCTGGTCAAACTGACGTGTCTGCTTCTCAGATGTGAATGTCTGACCTCTCCTGCAGACCAAAACCCACCCACAAAGCAAAACATCATTCAATACAGAAACAAAGGTCAAAAACATTTTATTATCCATTAATTATCTGCTTTGAGCTGAATCCAGTTATTTATTTAAAGCTAATGCTTAGTTAGGTGCAACCAGCAGATGGGAGAAAAGTGTAGAAAGTTAGCTAACAAGTTGTTGTCACCAGGAGCACACAGCCGTCCAATACTTCTGAGTAGAGATGTCCAGCAAACTGTTATTTCAACCGTTTATATTCAAATAATTTTACCAAAGATGTGACAGATTTAGGTGCTAAAGTCAGAATCTCACTGGGCTGTGAATGTTAGAGATTACTTGGCAAACAGAGTCCCAAAATGTCTCAAAATGTCCTCTAGGATTCTCAATTTTCTTGCATGAGTCACAGAGACTCACAGACTTGTTGTTTGATTGTGCAACAAATTTTACCTCAAAATAGTTGCAGAGTTGTCACGGGCATCTCTAACTTGTCCCAAACAAGTTAGAAGTTTTAGTAATTCTAACACACTAGAGTCGTATTTGTGACACAAAACAGCTGAGACTACAGCCCCGAATGTCCAGGTCTGAAAAACTAAAAATAATTATTAAACAACTGGTCCAAATCTGCTTTTCTATATTTCCAAAGTGTACTCTGGTAGATTATATTATAAATCTAAGGGCGGCTGCTGAGGTGGGTACAAAGTGGCAGAAGCAGGTACGATGTGGGCAACAAAATAATGTGCATAGAATACAGATTTGCAAGCACTGAACTCAAAAATAGACTTAAATTTAAAAATATTGGCTGTGCAAAAGATGGCTGCACAGCCTTCTGGTTGCAAACACTCAGAGTTCAGTTAAACTGCAGCTGAATATTTGCTTATTTTCTCACAATAGTTTCCAACTAGTCTTCACAACCCAGTGAGATTCTGTCCTAAGGTTGAGGGGATTAGCTTTTTTTTGCACTGAGCTAACTGGAACAAAAGTTACCTTTGCCTCATATATTAGGGATTGTTTTTTTTACCAAAGGGAATAAAGCAGAGACCTTGATTCAGCCATTTTGACTCAGTTAAAGGTGGATATGCCCATCCTCGTGTTAATTTAAACCGGCAAAGAAGGTGTTAATTTGTGAGTTTCTGTTGCCTTAGCGTCTGTTGCTAACGCCTTGCTGAGCTGCAGAAGCCTTGGGGAGTGTCGGCTCTAAAGAGACACGCAGTCTGCTTTTGTCCAGCCATTTTAAGGAGACTGAGCTGTTTACGCTGCACAGAACCCAGATTTAAAAGAATAAACAAAGGAGACAACAAAAAAAACAAGCAAACAGAGAAAGCAATGCCACATCTAGGAGGATGATCTCTGATTTAAAAAACAAACAAAACCAAAACTAACAGAACAGCTTAAAAGACGAAATGATGAGAGATGATTTTTTCATCCTATATTTTGCAGGAATGAACAAAATCCAGGTGTTTTCTGGTTAGAAAGAAAATGCTGAATCATTTTGAGGTAGGGCCTGAGTGTGACGTGGCGTTCGCTCACAGTGATAACCATGGCATGAGTGGGATGTTTTTTTCACTTGGTGCTAATAATAGCAGAGACTGTGCCAGCTGAGGCAGACAGGCAGACGGAGGAAAGGGGGCATTTGTCCCTGAACAAAGAGGGAAGCTGCAGTCCTCACTGACCTCTTTGGAAAGATAAATGTGTGGCACTGAGGGTGTTCAACCTGAGAAATATAATTACATTCGCTGATAAGTGGAGTGAGTTTGGCCATCGCTTCTCAAATGTTCAAATTTCATTTCAGAGTAAAGATTTGACATTCTGCATAATTGACTTTTATTCATGGAAACATTGCATCGCTGCCACGGCTTTAAATCCAGAGCCTTTCCTTCTTCTTTCTTTTAATAATTACAATTATTTTCAGAAATTTGACGTGCGCCTAAACTGATGTTGGACCAGATTTAACACTTCACTTCATTAAAAAGGGACCAAAAATGAAAGGAAATATATTTGTGAAACATTATGATGGGGGGGGGTTCTCTTTTTTTTCAGAAGTGTAGTGCAATTCTCCTCTTCCTCCTGAGATTACAAAAATAATGTGACAAAAAAAATGGAAGCTTGAATAATTAAAGAGTGGTTATTTTTAGGCTTCAGCTCGGCGGATCAGGTGCTGAGAGAAGGTGGAAGGTAGTTGCATCCATCACTGAAACTTGACATTTGATGCACTGGAGGCAAAAAGTGTCTCTGTGGAGACAAATCAGCAGTCAAAAAAGAAAAGAAACTAAAATTTACACATTTAGAATACTTTATTAAAAAAAGAAGTTCTCTCCAAGTCTTCCTACATGCTGTGAAGATTTTCCCTCACTTTTAAAATTCTAAATATAAAAATCTATCTTTGCAGTCTATTGATTTATCATTTAAAGCATGTTTTCATCACTTCAGTTAAAGTGAGATATAATGCATAAGCTTGTAACATTAAATCACTTCGTGACTGACTTAAAGATGTGCTGAAGGGGTCCCTAATCAGCTGGGACTTGTTAATTTGGAGAAGACCAGGGAGGGAGCAGGAGCAAAACAAGATCAGCCCAATGGGACGAGTCCTTACATCAGCCCTGTTCTGCACTTTGCTCCTGTTAGGTTTAATAGAAATGATTTGCAATCAAACTTGCACATTCTTAAGCAACAAAAACACTAAATTGAGAAAAATGTTGTCTTAGTATTGAAGTTAAAAATAGACTTCTATATTTTTTTACGCTCATGGACGATTGCATGTCTCTGAAGCTCTCAGTGTGCCATCATGTCCTCAAATGTCCTCTTGTCTCAGTGAGACGTGGAGAGTTTTCTTCTTCCTCTGCTTCATCCATAATAGAGCAGCTGAACTCTTTTATTCAACATCCAGTTCGCACATTATGACACGGCAGTCTGAGAAACAACAGACCAACGCAGAAAACTTTAACAAAGTCGAAGCAAACCCAAATGTGAGAACAATCAGAGAAGTGAACAAGAGACAAAGAAAAAGCCTAAAAATTAACCTTCTCAAACCGAATCCACCACATCCCACAGAATCTTCAGCTGAAATCTGTGTTAAAAAATGTATAAATAAAATTTTAGGACACCTGCAGATGCTGTTTGTCTGCCCCCTGACAGGTCAGAGAAAAGGAGGACTTGTTCAGTATTAGTTTCACTCCAATCAACACCTGCACTCATGTGACAAGAGTGGCCCCTCAGTGAGGCAGACAAACAAGGATTCTAACGAGCCTCCATTGTTAGGAGAGTGAGAACAATTTGCAAGCAATCCAGCTTACATCACATCTCAGCTTTAAAAGCTCAACTCCACACTCTATTTCTGAATTGAGAAAGCTCCTCGGATGAGAAGCGAAACGTCTTCAGCTACAGAATAGAAGTCCAGTTGTTTTTGTTTTTTAACTTTTTTTGAATTCAGTATTAAACTTATGCTCATTAGATTTTGTTTTTTAGGTGTGCAGAAGAGTTTTGAAACAGAAAGAGTCGGATTATTTTAAAGCTACACTCTCTGTGTTTCTGTCCGTCGTGACAAGGAGTTAAAATGTCAACCTAACAGATAACCTTTCTAAAAGCTGGTGCTGTAGTTGTATTCCAAAATAACGTACCAAAAGATGAAGCCTTTAATCTGGAGTGTTTTGTGGACACGTTTTCCTGACCATCATTAGGTCGGAGCAGTGGAAGTTAATTTCCTGTGCAGCTGAACAGGTGTGAAACCAAGAGGTCAGGCAAAGCACACTTCAGCCATAAATCTTCAGGCCCGCAGGATATTACTGTTGTGGCAAAATCATCAAAGCTGTTAATAACCATTCAACCTTCAGTTATCAGGGAAATGTCAGCACCGGTCTACTGTCTGTCTGTGTAGTTAAATATTAATGTTGAAAAGGACATGATGGTAATTACTGCCTAAAGTTTAGCACCTCTTCTCCTGATCTCATTAAAAAAAGAGTAAAATAATTAAATGCTGTTGAACTGTTTAGTCTTATATCTGATTATCTTTCTTCTTTTAATACAAATAGGTATGCATTTTATCTTGACCCTTTTTTGGATGCAAATATCTGTTTAGAGAATTTAGTCACTGAAATCGTGACTTTCTGTTATTTAAAATATGTGTTAAAAACTGGAGCTTTGTGTTGCCTCTCAGAGCAGGTTAGACTATTAATTTGCTGGAATAATAAAGTTATGAACAGTTAAATAAATCTGCGACACAAGTCAGTTTTTACTGCGTAGCATGGCCTTGATGTGTTTTATTTTTCTAACCACTATCTCCATGTTTTATCTTAAATGTTCAGACACAGACAGACGAGCTGTGCATGGCCGTCAGGTTGGAGGAGTAAAGATTACCTGGCCCCAGAAACCACCTTACTGATAAATGCTCCCCTGTTCTACAGAGTATCTGGTCTTCAAACAGAAGCAGCTGTGTAACGTCTAGGTGTAGAGTGCTACGGTCAGGGGGTTGAGTTTGACGCACTGTCCACACTCCCGTACCTCCAGCAGCACCGGCATGTGCTCTGAATGAGACGTGATGGGGGAGATTTTATCTGCAGCAATTCAACCTTCAGCTCATTGCTGCTCAGCATTTCTCTGCCACCGGCAGCAGTTTATTAACTTACATTTGTGCAACAATTTAGATAAGACGTGTTGTTTCAATTTGGAGGCTCTGCTGCGCATCGTTCTAGGACAACAGATTCCTTCATATGTTTTTGGATTTTTTTTTTTTGCAATCAAACTACTTCTGCACTCTTTGTGCTTTCTTAACCATTCATATATAAAAACAGGGGTAGGCAATCCTGGTCCTCGAGGGCCACCATCCTGCATGTTTTACTTCTTTCTTTACTCCAACACACCTGATTCAGAGGTTAAATCACCTCTTCATGTTCTGCAGAAGCCTGTTAATTACTCATTGATTCAGATCAGGTGTGTTGGAGCAGAGAAACAAGTAAAACCTGCAGGATGGTGGCCCTGGAGGACCAGGATTGCCTGCCCTTGTATTAAAAGGTTCAGCTGGACTGGGAATAGTGTATTATTACTTTTAGCATTTGTAACTTTTGTGACTGATTTAACATTATTTACAAATAAAAATGTCCCCATAGAAATACATTGAGATCTCTTCAGTTCCTTCAAAAACATTTCTGTGAAATCTGTTTCACCACTTTTGCTCCATTTTTGACTTCTGATGCTAATTTTAGTTTCTTGCTACCATCTTGATAATGTTAGCTTCAAACATCTGGTTTCCTAATTTTTGCTTTTAGCTACAGTTTTGCCAATTTTACGTTTTATTAAATGTTTTGCTATTTTTTGATTTTAGCTATCTTTTTTTTTTTACTAATTTTAGTTCTGTTCTGCTTGTTTCAATTTTACCAATTTAGTTTCAGCTTTTTCAACAGATTTCAACAGTCATTCAGCCCTAAGCATTGACGTCGCAGTGATTTCTGTAAAAATCAGACCTTAAGGAGGGATTCTCGGGCCTGAGTCGGTTGCAGTGCATCTCTTATGGCTGCTCATCTGAATGCAAAGCGTATTCACTGGGTTTAAAGCATGAAGGTCAGCTTTGTCTCAACATGTCCTCTGACAAATAAAAAGACAAACAGAAAATTGCTTCAGAGAAATTGAAGAGTGATACATGCAATGCTTATTGTGTCGGTACTTTATATTCATTGGGTTTGCTAAAATGACTTTTATGATTTGAACTCCTGAAAAATGCACAAAATCATAAACAAAACAGCTCACCGGCAGAGACGCAGACTGTTTTTGTTTTGCTTTGTTCCAGTATTTGGTGTAGTCTCTGAAGCTTGACATGATATAAACATTAATTTTACAGTAACAGTCATTTATATACAATAAATTCTTAAAAAGCTTGTTAGTTTTTACATAGTTTGTATAAATCCCTTTTGTGAGAAAAGGAAAATCTTTATTTGCTTCCTTTTGCTTTTTGCTTTGCCCTAAAATATCTGAAATAGTACATGGAAGGTCAGTGATCTGGGATGGAATAAATATTTCTTTTACAGCAACATTTAAAAGTAGCAGCAAGTGTAAGTTCAAATAAATCTAAAAATTAACTTTTTAGACTGCATACTTTGACCAGTTTCTGCTGTCACAGCCTTCTGTCCTCCATCATCTCGGTTTGTTCTGCTCTCTGTAAAGAACGACTCTTTTTTTGTTCTTTATTGTTTGCTCAGTTCAGTAAAAGTAAAAGACTTCATTCAGTGGAAAAAGTCAAGAAAGTTTAAATCCTTTCTGACAGGTGTTTTTATTTGTTTCTTGCCACATTATGCTGCTCCAAATTGCTTCAGTCTAACTTTTGCCACCTGAGAAACATCTCTAATCTCGCTGTAAATTTCCTGTGGGTGGGAATGGTTTTCTAACAGATGACTTATTTATGGTCAGCTCCAGTGGCTTAACAGAAGAAATGTGGGCACTGATATATTTAAACAAAAACACCTTTATTTAAAATCATGAAGCCTATTTTAATTTTTTTTTACTCATGCAATTATTTTAATGACAGATGGGAATATTTTGTTGCCTTGTCTCTCCGCCCTGGGGTGAGGAGGCTGCTTCTGAAGTAATAGTGCTGTCATCACCTCACTCCCACGTGCTCACATGGGCAGCAAAAATCTGTTTTAACCTTGAAGCCTGGAGAAAATGATATGAAGATTAGCGATGTACTGCTGCTGGGTGTTTTCCCTGCAAGTGAATCATATTCTCTGAACTGAAGTCACGGTTGCAGAGCAGGATAATTACGAAACATAATTCAAAGCCCGAACGTTCACGGGGCTGCAGAAAAAGATCTCGTGAGGTCATGATTTCCCAAGTTGTCGTTCCATGACGAGGAAACGATGAGCTGAAGTTAACTGAGCAATTGTTCTCGTATAATGGTCTTTGTTCTCTCAAAGGCAGTCATAACAAGTGTCAACGAAACGGTGATTTACTTTAATCAAACGGCATCGTTGATCAAATCCACTGTCTGACTGAGTCGGTGAGAAAGCTGCAGGAGAGCGAAACCTTTCAGATGGGTGTTGTTAACTCATACAGATGAAATTTGTTGTGGCAGTGTCGTTCAGATGTGAGAAATAAAACCGCACTTCCCAGAAATGGGTGGGCAACACACTGAAGCCATTTTTATGGCGAGTAAATCTTGTTTATTTCTCTAATTTCAGGAGAAATTGGCTTGTTTTATCATGTTGGGATAGAGGATTTCACCACCAATCACTGAGGGAAAAAGAATATATTTTATTTGCAGCCAAACTGTGAAGAAAAAAACCAAATACATACTGAAATTATAGGCTGAGCATTCCTTGATAAAATATATATCACCCACTGCCTTCCATGCCAGAGTTTATTACTAAGATCATCTTATGATGAGGAAAAACAAACAAGTCCAGTTTTTTTTTAACCTTTTTTGAATATAGTTATTAGATGTATTCAGTATTTATAAATTTAGTTTGTAAATTGAGTTATAGCCATTTAGATGTTTGCTAAAGTTGATTAGCTGTGGTGGCCATCTTGAATTGATTTGACTCTGAAAGTTAATCAGTTTTAGATGAACATCCATTGATTACTTAGGAAGACTTTCATTAAAATCCATCCAGTGGTTCATGAGATATTTTGCTAACAGTCAAACAGTGTTGACACTGTTCTGTGTATAGTTCTCATAATATGTGTTGTGAATGACTCCCAGCTACTACCACACCCAATTATAGCTCAGTATCTGTGAAACTGACTGATTTAGAGCCATTTTTGTGTGATCTAAAGTTGTTTAGCTGTGGCGGCCATCTTGAATGGAATTCACTCCTAATGTTAATCAGCTGCAGATGTACAGCCAACGATTACTTTCTGAGCGTTTCATTAAAGTTTGTCCAGGGATTCATCAGATATTTTACTAATAAAACAAACATGGGGAAAAACACTGTCACCCTTTTTTGCCAGAACAAACAGAAATGACAGTTCAGAAGCCATTTAATGATAATTAGTTCTACATTTTTCTTCCTCCTCACTTTTTCTGACAGCTGTGACTTTTTTGCACAGCTGCAGTTTGCAAATCCCCCACTCCTCTGCTTCTATGCTTCTACCCCACCTTCTGCTGCTTACAGTTCTGGTGCAGTCTACAATAAATAGCTTTCCTGCATGTGTTTGTTTGCCCTTCCCATCTCCCCCTCCATCTTCCAAAGTGCTGACTGGACTCATTTCCTAGCTACAGGCAGTCTGCCCTGAGGCTGATATAGTGTGTCACTCTACACACATAAGCAGCTATTGATTAGGTGAAAAAACACCAAAAGCCTTCCATTATGTCGGCGTGAGGTGTCCCGAAACGTCAATGCTCCGAGAGCCTGTGGGACCCGAGGCTGAAGACTCATTCAGACGATTTTCCTGACGAGTTAAACTATTAAAATATTTCCCTGCCACGGTGAGGGAGATACAGGAAAACATCCAGTTGGTTGGTGTGGAGACACACGTCGCTGTTTCCATGTTGTTATATATGAATAGAACCAATCCTGTGTGTGTGTGTGTGTGTCACTGAAGGGCAGCAAATCAATAGGTTCACACCCCGTAATCAGAGATCCGATCGATGAAGCAGCTTTTAATTAGAAAGTAGTTTACAGACTTGTGTTGTTGGGTTTTGTGCAGACAAGGGAGGCATGCATTTGTCAAAATATGAGTCCCTCTTGAGATTAGGGTTTGAGATGTGGCTGTGAGTCAGGAGACACCCACACAAATGGATGAAATAATTATCTAATTGATTCCTGAACTGGCATTCACTGACTTTTTTACAACTGCTCTCTAAAAAGAAGGACGCCTCATTATCATTCAGGAGATATAATATTAATTGTCCTTACTATTATATCAGGTTAGAATAGTTATTTAAAACTTAAATCTTCTAATGAAGCACAAAACTTTGAGATTGAGATCAGCTCCAAGTCATCAAATACATCTGTAGGCTAAAATATTCCCTTCAAAGCTTCAAAGTCAAGTCATTTCTGTGCACCCTCTCTTATCTCATCTCATTTCAAAGAAAATAAAAATCTGTGGGCGAGGCCTGCAGTAATGACTCCTGAAACAGGAGTTCAACCAAACGGCAGAGCTCTGAGCTGTCTGTCTACCTTCCAGCTCTCACCTGTGGTCAGGAGGTCATGAGAAAGAGCTGGAGGTTTTCCAGGCGCAGACCGCTGGGAGAAGACCCCACAGCAGACCCAGAAACGGGACGATGGAGCCCCTCACGTTATCTCTGAGGCAGATCCAAGCCATCCTATGTAGGAAGACCACTTCAGCCACTTGCGTCCTTGATCTCAGGTATTTGGTCATGATCTATAACAGATTACCTTTTTCTGACATAACTGTTTAATTAATATTGTAGGTTAAGGCATAAAAGTTTGTTTTTAAAGGAAAATACACCCACCTACTCAAAAATCTACTATTTTTTCATGTGACGTCTTATTTTGAAGCTAAAAAATACATTACAAATGATTTGAGATGAAGAGTTTATTCAATTCCTAATTTTAAAGCTGCAGCCGGACTGAATTAAGAAGCATTACCATTTCTTGCATGTGTAAATATGCACATATGCGAATTTACATGTGCGACATCTGTGCATTTCTGCCGTTTTCATTGTGTGCTTCAGCCACTTACTGTCCGTCTGGTGTTTTTGTTTGCACACGCTGGTCAGCCTCCAAGGACAGAGCCATCATCCTGCACACCCTCCCCTCCCGGTGACATCAAATGGTTACAAAAGAAGATCTGGTCCACCCCCCTTCTGTGTCTCACACACACAGAAACACACACACCTCCAGGAGAACAAAGAACTTCACCATTTAGCTGAGATTTTTTTTTTGTGTGTGTGTATGTTTGACTAAAATAAGAGCTACTTATGACAGCAGCTGAATGAAACTCAGTGAAGCCCTTTTTAATTACAGATTTACTGATAACAGAAAATGAAAATGTGCTCCTGGATATTGAGGCTTAAAGACCTGATCAGGATTTAGTTAAGGTGCCACTGAGAGATCTCATGAATTACCTAAAGGTCACTATCTTCGGGGGGGAGGGATCTTTATCAGCCGGTCTGACCTGAATGTCCTAGGAGAAGAAAATTCCTGCCAATAGGGGCACACACACAAGGCAAGAAGGCTATGATAATCCAATAAATTATTCCAAGTCATCAGAGGACACTGTAGAGCCTTAGAAGAAATGTAAAAGAAATATTTTAAGGTTATTCTCTTTTGTGCATGTTTTACTCAGGCGGAGGAAACTAACGAACCGGCATGGCCGATCCTTTAGATTTATTATAAAACAAGATGAAAAAGGTGCACTGAAGTTCAAATGATATCAGCATCTGCAAAAGACTAAAAGTTAATTGAGTTACTTGTCATTGTGATGGGAACATTTTCACCAATTAAGCTGAGATCATTCCCAGTTCAGGTTGGACTGATCCAGGGTTGTCCTTTGTCTCCTAGCCTGTTTGTGGTGTTCATGAGGACCTCAAGACCCAGAGGAGAGCATGGTGTCTGGTCTCTGCTTTTTGCAGATGATATGGTTCTGTTAAGATCTTGTAGCCATGACCTTAACTCCTAGCTGAGTGTGAAGCGAGTGGGAGAGTCAGCTTCTCTAAGTTCAAGACCATGATTCTCAACAAGATGAAGGTAGAAAGCTCCTTCCAGGTCAGGGGTGAGTCTTTGTTTTGTTCATGAGTGATGGGAGGATAGAGTGGAATAATAAATCAATGGATCGAGGCATATTCCGCAGTAATGAGGGTGTTGCTCCAGTCTGTTGTGGTGAAGAAAGGTGAAGCTCTTGATTCACTCGTCTGTCTGCATTCCAACCCTCACGTATGGTCAAGGGGTTTGGATTAAAGACCAAGACCTTGGATAGAAGCAACTGAAACGAGCTTCCTTCGTAGGGCGGCCAGATTCAGTCTAAAAGACAATCCGAGGAGCTCCGTCATCTGGGGGGAGCTCGAAGTAGAGTCGCTGCTCCTCCACATCAAAAGGAGTCAGCTGAGGTGGTTCTGGCATCTGATAGGATGCCTTTTAGGCGCCTCCCTTTAGAGGGTTTTCAGGCCCATCCCACTGGGAGGAGACCTGGGGACAGACCTAGAACTCCCTGGGAAGATTCTGTTTCCTCTCTGGCCTGGGAACTTTTAGGAGGAGCTGGGGAGAGGGAGGTCTAGGTTTCTCTCCTGGACCTGTTGCCTCTGTGACCTGACCGCAGATAAGTTGAGGAAATGAACAAATGAACAAAAATATGGATGGATGGATGGATGGATGGATGGATAGAAATTTGCAGATTTTGTGTTTCTGGAAAGCAGAACTTAAATATATTATCTGACCTTTAACATATTTAAAGCCACCCCTTTATCTCACCCCAGCATCTATCAATCAGTGTGTGTGTGTGTGTGTGTGTGTGTGTGCTCACATGTGCGTGCGTGTGACACAATCTGCAGACAAAGTCACTGGACCGCAGAGAGGGCTAATTGGTGGGAAGAAGCAACACCAAGCAGGTTTGATTAGAATAAAGCATCTTAAACCTTTATTCAGAACAAGGAGATCAATCAACAAGAATAAACGACTTACAATAACAGCTAATATGATGATTATGATGCAACACATGATTTTAAAATGAGGGAAGCAATTTTAAGTGCATCAATTAATGCTTTGAATCAAAATACATCAATCAGACTCTCCTGGTATCTTGACAGGAGTTGGTTATGTTGCCTTTTTCACCGTGCCGACTTATTAGTTTTAGATGAGGTCTGCATTATTCATAGTGATAAAGAAGCTGTGGAGCGCAGCGCTGTGCTGCGAGGGACCTGCAGCGGGGTGTAGTTAAAGTTTAGATCTCTGCTGAGACGGAGTGCGTGGGCGGGAACTAAGAGAAACTGCAAGCAGACAGAACAAGACTGTGGAGAAGGTGAAAAAAAAGACAGACTTCTTAATTCTAAATACGGCTTTAGAATAAGCTCATTAAGATCATGCACACCACTCCAGACATGTTTGGGAACAGATGCACAGATTTAGAATTGCTTCCTTCAAGATAATGAGTTGATCCCCCCCCCACCCACCATGTGAAGACAGTGGGGCATTCATCTATTTAGAGCAACATTGTAATCTCTGATTAAAAGTTGCGTCACTGAATCTTCAAGGGTTGCACACGCATACCACTTCCAGTGTGTTTTTAACACTACAATAACAATACATTCACCTTTGACCTTAGCAAACATTAGCCTTCACTTTAACCTTAAAAGTTAAGTTTGCAATTTCCTGAAATATAACCCAGAATAATAAATAATGACAGTTTTATAAAAGTGCAGAGCATCCCACGCAGCCTAGAGTGGACAAACTTAATAAAGTATGTAAAGTAAAAAAAAAAACTATTAGCGATTTGCTTTTTTATATATAAAATGATGATATTTGAAAGGTTTTAGGATTAGTTTTATTTTCAGGTTTGGTTCTGTTTGTTTTGGAGTGACAGTTTGTTGCTCCAGAGCAGGTCTTGAATCTTTTAAATATGTCTTGATTCAAACAAATTAACAGTTTTTTGACTCCACGCATGAAAGGAAAGTCTCCTTAATCTGATTATGTTAACAGGTTTAGGCAGCCACAGCATGAGTAATCGGGAGCTTTGTGCAGGTTTACGTCACAAGAACTCGTTCAAAGTTCAGTTCACACAGGTCAAAATGAACAAGCCGATCACTGAAAACTCTCACCAAGTCCCACAGTTCATCAATGAACTTTCAAAGTTTCCCTTTTTTTAAATGACTTTTTCTGTGAGTCAAATTATCCTCATGTTGTAAACAGCGCTGAGGTGTGCTGACACTTTAACACTGAGGCCATCTGATAAAAAAGAGAACAGGAGATGCTGGCAGAATTGGGGAAAATTAAAGAAAAATTGAATAAATTTGACTTGCTTTTCTTGCTATTCATGTCTAATCCCAATAAACTGCAGTTTTGAAAGAAAAAATGAGTTTATGCTACTACAGGAGCAGCAAAATGGATGTAACATAAAATTAAGCAGTATTTTTAAAACATAAACTGAGTATTCTTCAGCGTTTCTGGCTTCAGAGTGGGGCTGTAGTCAGTGCTCAGCATCCCTCCTCTGTTCTTTTGTTTACAGCTTATTTTGCAGCAATTAGTGCCTCATTTCTGGATGTCAACTCTTGCTTTTAAGGACGTTTCGGTACAGAAAAGAAGAAGCCTTTTGTTCGGAGCTCCAATAAAAAGCGGTGCTCTCTTCATTTTCCTCTGCTCAGTTTAAAATTCACACGTCATTTAAACTGTTTATGCATAAAGATGTTCATTTAGGCTGCGCAGTAAAACAAGGGCGCTCACGAGGGGGCAATGATGTTAGTTTCATATGACACAGAGCAGAAATTATGTGAGGGCTCAGAGGAAGCCTGAGTGAAATGGAGTGCAGGACATTAACAGGAAAAACAAGCCAGCCTGAGACCAGAAATACAGCTATGAGTTAAAACAGTTAAACTGAGTGTTGAGGAGCAGGGATGTCCAACTCCACTCTTCCATCCCTGCTGCCTCTTTTATGTTATCAGAATTACTTACCACTCCCAGTTTGTGTTCACAGTTCTTAGATGAGTTCAGTGCAGAGGAATAATTCTTGTATGACTTTTCTTGTTTATTGGAAAAAAAAGGATATTTGCTGTTTATTCAAATACTGAGACATCTTCCAAATTGTCTAACTAACAAAGGAGAGTTATTTTTGAAGGATTAATTCAACAATTTGTTTGATTCTTCACAGTTTCTTGCCAAGAGAGAGATAAATAAACGAGTAACAACAGTCAGAATAAAAGCTGCATTCTGTTCAGCATCATCTTTACACGAAAACACTAATAAAACAGCTACCAGCACTTTCTTGTAAAGGCAGCTGAGCTGAAAACTGCGTGATGGATCCATCTCTTCAGTTGGGTCGGTGCTGAATAATGCAGGCCCCCGACATTTCTTTCCCCCAGCGTGGAGATCTCTGCTGCCACAGCCCTGCTTTCACGCCCATCATTCCACTTGGATAGGCGCACGACTCGAGCTGCATTTCAACCCCGACTAAGAGTCCGTCTTGGATGAAAAAGGAAGAATCCGGCATCTGCAAGGTCACAGATGACAGAGGGGACACAGGAATGGTGCAGTTTCAGTTTTGAAGGGATTATTTTAGCATGAAGATGGGTTTGACTACTTGGATTTGATATAAGTGTCTGAATCTCAAAGTTATGTGATATAGTACAATAGTTTTAGAAGCCGAAGGTGAAAAACAAATGCAACACAAATTAAACACATTACAGCTTTTTAAAATCGTCTCATCTCCTCAGGCTGATGAAAACAGATAAAGAAGCTGCCTTACTGTAACCTGCTCTCATTTGCTGCTTCACACCTTCCCTTATAGCTGCCTCTCACCACGTATGTCATCTCTCACATTCACACTTTTCCTTCCATCCTTTTTAACCTCACATCCTCGGAGTTTGGCGTACCAGGCTTTTTGAGTTTCTCCTGCTCTCTCCCCCCGCCCATCCCTCTCTGCCTCCCACTACCGCCCTTTTTCTTTCCTCTTTTGTCTCCTTTCATCCTCTTCTCTCTTCCTCTCTCAGGGCTGTTTCTGCCTCTTCTGAGAGTTGCACCTCATGAATTATGTATTTGTGAATCTCAGTGGGGGGGATTTTGCTGCATTTCTTGACCATTTAAGCAGACAGGTAAGTAGGGTTTTCTTACAAGCCAAAACTGGTGTTTCCTTTAAATGTGCACTTTACTGCTCAGTGTAACTGCTAAGCAATAAAGAAACCTGAGGTTTACAAGTATTAAAAGTGAAAAAGTATACCTGTCATATAAAAAAAAACTTTTAGACACATAAACAGTTATTTACCTACATAAAGAGAGGATCATTTGAAGCAGGCACAGCATCCATGCACTGAAATAATAAAAATAAAAAATGCAGAAAGAGAGCGCAATGTGCCACACCCCACTCTGTCCTCCCAGGACTGCAACACATAAACAGACGCATGCAGGTTTCCCTTCGGAGCGCATTTCTTTTTGAAAAATTCATCTCTGCTTTAAGCCGTGATAAACCGTCAGTGCAATTCATCGCTTCACAGAACATGCTCGTAAGTCTTCTGAGCTCTAATTAGCACATCGAACCTCCCCTCGGTTTTTACAGCAGGTGTAACTGCTTCAGGGGACAAAATGTTTCTGCTTCTCCTGGCGTGCTTTAATTTAGATGGCTGGTGTATTACAACCATTCAAATGTGTGCTTTGTGATCAAAAAACACATCTGTAAACATTATGATATGTGTTAATATTGCTAAATACAAAAAAAAGGTGCATTTTGTTTGAATTATTAACCAAACTGTGTATGTTGGCTTCCTCATCGAAGGGATTTCTGAAATGAAAGAGTCTCTTTCTTTCAAGAGTGTCTCTTTTTCTGTGTTAGCTCCTCCAAAGCCATCTCTGAGGGGATACCACACCCTGCTGCCATCTGACAGAGCAGAGCAGGGGATGATGGGAGAATCCTCCGTCTTCCAGACACACATACACACACACACACACACACACTGAAGACCTCAGCCAATCATCGCCGAGGTGTGAACGAAGGATGAGGCTGAACATGCATCTCTTCTCTCACCCTTTTGATTATCACTCAGCTTCACACGAATAGAGACTAAATCAGTGTGAGAGCAGCAGAAAGACAAAAAAGGGTTACCCAGGTGGGACTCGGCCTCGTGGTTAGTTTAGTTAATCTTATCTTTGTTTGCTTATATAGCAATACTGGGAAACATCTGTATAAACCACCTCCACATCTGTCCAATACACATGAATGTACAATATGTACACTTAACATTAATATATTGTATACACACACAGCAGATTACTGTATTTTTATGATATTTTGTTTCATCACTACACTGTATATATAGATTTATTGTATTTTTTATGCTGTATTGTTTTATTGTCTCTCTCTTTGCTTTATTTAGTATATTTACTGTATTTTTTCCTTTTTCTTATTTGTGTAATCTTGCTGCTGTAACATGTGAATTTCCCCTGCTGGAAATATTTAATCTCAAGAAATTTTCTTGAAGGAGAAAAGTGAAGTAAAAAGGGTCAACATCATAACTTTTAATGTTTTTTTTTTTTTAATAATATATAATTACAAACACAATGTCCAGTGAGACCTTGACTATTATAAAACTACATGCTGAGTTAATCCAGGTGGCATTAGTGCATATTTAATACAATTAGGTGATTTTATTGCTCGCCACCAAAGACAAAGGAGCAATACTGTTTGTGTTCACTTGTCTGTAGCTTTAGAAAAATAAGTCATGAACCAGCAGACAGATTTTAATGAATCTTTCAGGAAATAATCAGTGGATTTACATCTATAACTGATGAATTTATGGAATCATCTCCGTTCAAGTTGGCTGCTACAGCTCGTCCCCCTTGGAAAACAAAAATGTCCATAACTCTGTGAATTTTACAGATATTGAGCTAAATTTTAACGTGTTAGGAGCTGAAAGTCATCCCCAACACACGCTCTGTGTCTGACATCTTGTAATATTACAGGAGATTGTACCTGAAGTCTTTTTCAAGGTTTGACCAAAGCAGCTTCAACTCCATCGTTTTTCAACACAAAATCATTTTAGTTTAAAATTCTGGCAAGAAAAGATGGTGGGCTAAATGCATTTTTTCAAGGATTGCTAGGCTTTTTTTTTGTTTGTCCAGACTTAACCTTTCTATTGTATATTTAAGCATATCATGTCATGGGCCACCACCTCAAAATGCTGCAGAGCTCCGCCAGAGTCACAACACAAACTCTGCCACAATCTAACCCCTGTCAGCAGAGATGAATCGATAACCGGAGGAGATTTCTTTCTTTGTTTTCAGTAAAGTAAAGTTATTTATTACAGATAGAAACAGCTGTCACTATTTTATGTAGCAGAATCTATGTAAGAGAACTCTTTGTGATCATAAATCAATAACCTTTAGACAAAAAAAGAGAAACCGTGTCTGATCATCACAGGAGGGAGAAAACTCCCATAATTAACAGTTTCATGCAGCACGGCTGACCACGCCCTGAGCTGCTGATGTTAACGTGGATGCTTCCTCAACCCTCAAATGAACCCCACCCCCACTTCTCCTTCCTTTGGAGCAGCGTGGCCGCAGTGTTACACAACTCAGTGCTGTGTCTGTCCCGCCCTTTATCACAGACCTGCTTAATGTCAGCTCGGACCGCAGGAGCTGCAAGAAGTCAGGTAGAAGTTCCAAATGACAGTTTTTAATTACAATCAAATGTTCAAGTAATATTACATGCATGCATTTTAGTCAATAAAGTTTGAATTTAAAGGGAATATCTCAAAATGCTCCAGCTCTTGAACTCTAAACTGAAATAAAAAACAGGTTTAGTTGGATTTTCTGCTGAAAGCGTCCTTGAAATAAAAGCAGATGCTGAGCTGACCCGAGGTCTGCCGTGTCAGCAGAACACAAACATGTCTGACAGCAGGTTCAGGGTGTTTACAGAGGCAGGGAGGTCTCTTATTCTGAAATCCAGCCTCAGCAGAAAGCAAAGTGAGCCCTGTTAATACCCGAGAGGAATTTTCCTTTGTCATCCCTCCTGCATCTCTTTTCTGCTACAAGTCAAATACGTAAGCGTTTTTCAAACTTTATGAACACCTTTGCAGGACCTAAATGTGGGAATTACAAATTATCAAGTGTAAAATCCTTCTGTTATGAAGAAAATATATTTAAAAAATGTAATTTAACGAGCTGCAGTCGCTTAAAGGTGGAAAAGATCGATGACTTTTAAAACAGGAGTAAGAAATACTCCAGAGTTACTCTGAATAATATGTGCCTCTGGGTGTTTTGGTAAATCTGTAGATAAACAAAACACAATTTACAGTAACCTGAACGTCCTTGGATCAGTTCTGCTGCATGGCCCCCACCCCCTCACACTCCCCGAGCCTCCTAATCATTCATTTACATTCATGCAAATTGATGCTCCTAATAATCTTTGCACAGATATGTGCAAAGATTATGCAGAAATGTTGTTGCTCACACTGAAACATTTTTTTACATTTACAACTTTTAATGACTCTTTTAAGTATCTGTTTAAATATCTTTTTTAAGATGATAAAACAGATATTTTACATACGAGGGGCTCATATGACTGCACTTTAGAATTGTAATTCAAATATAAAAACCTTTATTTACCATTTTAAAAAATCAGATTTACTGTAGTGTTGCATTTCCTAGAAAAAGCATTTGATTTAAAAAAAAATCTCTGAAAACCATTGTTGGGACTCTGAGGTGTGAGTTGAGAATAAGTGTGAGCAAAGTGCCACCATCTGGTGTGAAAAGGTACACAACTGTATGGAATATTAAATAATAAAAACATCTACACAAACATGTTATTAAAGCCTGGATAGGATCTAATTTATTTGAATTATGTCAATAAAAGTTTAAACTGCAGATCAACTTCAAATAATTAGTAAATAGACATATAGGTAAAAAATTCAGTTAAATAAAATGAGCTGTCTCAGGATGTTTTCTCATGGAAGCATCTGAAACTCGGTTCCTTCTTCTCTAAAATAAGTGCTTAATGCTTTTCTTTGTCAACAATTTATATTAGTTGTTTAGTCTCTTCAGAGTTGTGAACAGCTGCTTGGACTAAACAAATCATAATCATCTCTAAAAATAACCATCGTGACCAGTTAGAATTAGCACAAGAAAACAAACAAAAAAAGAACAAGTATACTGAAGTAAATCTCAAAGATAAGGACAATTTCAATGTTTTTCTAAAGTGAAACCTTTTGTAAATAAAGTTAAATATTTTAAAGCGTATAAAAGTTACAAAACACAACTGACATAGCACCCATTTCCTGAATGAGCTGAATGTTTTGATATACTACAGTATGAATGGCTAGAATAGCACAAAATATGCATTCTCAATAGAACAAAGATAGTCTAAATTTAGATTATCTTTCTTTTTTAATCATGTAAAAATAAACAGTGGTGGACTGAATAACCTTTGAACCAAGTTACCTGCAGAACTGAATTCTTGATTCTGGATACTGAAGTGATGTTTAAAGACAAGATGCTAAACTAAACTAGGTAAAAAGTAGAAAAAAATATTTTTCATAGATAGATAGATAGATAGATAGATAGATAGATAGATAGATAGATAGATAGATAGATAGATAGATAGATAGATAGATAGATAGATAGATAGATAGAACTAAGAAGGCGGGACTTGATTTGTCTCTTTAAGACGCCTGGCAGTAAGAACCAATCAGGAGGCTCGATCTTGCGCAGTCGAGGTTTTCAATTTTTCAATCTCGCACATGCGCATTTCATTTCTAAAATGGCGGCCGTGCAGGGTGGTCTGGTCGACGCGAAAGACGAAATAGACATTAAAACGGAACCGACGGCCGATGGCTTCGGAAACAACAACGCGAGCGACAGCAGGGTGCTCTCCACGCCGCCCGGCTCGAGCGCCGCGGCCGGGAACAACAAGCCCGCGGCGGGAACCCCCGAGGAACAGCAGACGCTGCTGGCAGTCCTGCAGTTCCTCAAAAAGAACAAACTGTCGGAGTCCGCCGAAATTTTGCGTCGCGAGGCGGGGTTACCGGAGGATGCTCTGGATCCGAAAGGGACGGACGGCACCGGGGCAGGACCGGGAGCCGCGGCGGGGAGCGCGGACACAGACGCCGGGGATGCGAGCTCTCTGCTCAGCCGGGTGACCGTGTCTTCCTCCGCCGGAGCTCAGGCGCCAACCAAGGGTAGTTCAATCTAGCTTCATTCTACTGTGATCTCACCTGTTGGTTCATTTGGTGTTTTTTTTGTGATACTTATAATAAAATCATAGCACAACTTTCATTTTAGTTCACTATCCTATAAAAGTTAGTGACATTTATCTGGTGTTGGCTTCCAAGCCTCATGGTTTCATGACATGATGCAGGTGTTCCTGCAGCTTTCAGACTTGTGCAACAATAAAGAGCCACATCTTTAAAAAGTGCTGTGTTTCAGCAGCAGCCGGGGAGGATCAGCCAGATGTCAGCGTGGTTCTGTCAGCCTACAGCCAGCAGGGAGATCCAGCTCTGTATGAAGTTTACTACAGCGGCCTGAAGAGGTTCATTGAATCGGTTTTGGACTGCCACAGAGCAGAGCTGTCTCAGGTTTTCTACCCACTGTTTGTCCACATGTACCTGGAACTGGTGTACAACAATCATGAAAGTGAGGCCAAGGCCTTCTTTGAAAAGTGAGTTGCGAATATAAATCACATCTGGCGCAACTTCTTTCATAACTTCACCTCGCCTGTGTTTGTTTTGTTTGTTTTTAGGTTCAGTGGGGACCAGGAGTGCTACTACGAGGAGGACCTGCGTATTTTATCCAGCCTGACAAAGAAGGAGCACATGAGAGGCAACGAGACGCTGCTGGACTTCCGCACCAGCAAGTTTGTCCTACGCATCTCCCGTGACTCCTACCAGCTGCTGAAGAGACACCTGCAGGAGCGGCAGAACAATCAGATCTGGAATATCATCCAGGAGCACCTCTACATAGACATCTTCGATGGGATGCCGCGCAGCAAGAGTCAGATCGATGCGATGTCAGGCAGCCTGGCAGGAGAGGCCAGGCGGGAAGCCAATAAGGCAAAGGTGGGGGAAAGTGTTCCTTGTTTCCAGAAAATCTGAAGTCTCTGTTGATCAATACCAAGTTCTGATTTTACTTTTTTTTTAAAAACTCGGTTTAGGTTTACTATGGCCTGCTGAAGGAGCCAGAAATCGAGCTGCCTCTCGATGATGAGGATGAGGAGGCAGAGAACGAGGAGGGTAAACCCAAGAAGAAAAAGCCCAAAAAAGACAGCATTGGCAACAAAAGCAAGAAGCAGGATCCAAATGCTCCTGCACAGACGAGGTGGGTGTTCTTCACACAGTAGGGTCCTGTTCTCAGTCTGTGCTTCTTCGATGTTCCTGATCCTAACTGTCCACTCATTCACTCTACAGTGCACTAATGTGAGTCAGCCATTTTCTACTGCTGTTCAGAACTTTAACTGTAATTTTCCACTATATTGTGCCCTGGAAGCTGGTCATGCGGTTCAGTGAAAGTAGTGTGCAGAAATAATACACTACACTGGTGAAAATAGACCATGATGCATTGCGGCCTGAGCCCACGCAGCAGGCTGACTGAGGCTGACATACTGCAGCTCGTTATTGTGAATTTCATCGAACTTGGTGAAAAGGCCTTGAATTATCGAGACGTCTCTAACGTAAAGTGGCGCGTCTTCTACTCTGTCCGAGCTGCGGGACTGAGAGATGATCAGAAAATTAAAACATTAAAGTTGCAGCCAGTGGTTGTGTAAAAAGATACAACAAAAAAAGTGAACTGTATACCAGTGTCATTGAGGCAGATTGTGTTAATTACATTTTATGAGACAAATCCAGGGATGTGATGTTGTCCCTTCAGACTCAGGTATTCCAACGTCTCTTGCTAACTTATATTTATGCGACATCTGACTGAATACTTGGCACATCTAGTGTTTGACATGTAAAAACACCACACTGTCCCCATTCCCTATTTAGTCTACTATATAGTAACCACAACATAGTGAATGAGTGAACATTTTGAACACAACCATAAACTTTAGTCTCGTGAATGAGGACAACCTAAACCAGTGGTGTCCAATCCTGATCCTGGAGGACCACCATCCTGCATGTTTTAGATGTTTCTCTGCTTTGAAGTACCTGATTTAAACGACTGAGTGATTAACGGGCTTCTGCAGAACTTAAAGTTGTGCTAAAGAGCAGAGAAACATCTAAAACCTGCAGGATATTTTCCCTCCAGGACCAGGATTGGACACCGCCGACCTAAAGGATTGTCCAAACAATCTGATTCACTCTCTTCACAATCTCACTTCCTTTTGAAACCTTTTCCTTAACCTCCTTGAATGATAATAAAGCATTTATTCGTTGTTTAGAATACCTCTGCCAGAGCTCAAAGACTCTGACAAGTTGGACAAGATCATGTACTTGAAGGAGGCCACCAAGAAGATCCGTTTGGGTTCAGATAACCTCCCTTCCATCTGCTTCTACACTTTTCTCAACGCGTACCAGGTAAGCGATCACGTTGACTGGATCCTTGTTTGTCGCCGTTGGCAGAAACCGTTCTGTAGTGACGTAAGCCATAATGGATGTTATTGTGACTCGACCTGTGCAGGGTCTGACTGCAGTGGACTTCACAGACGATTCCAGCCTGATTGCAGGCGGCTTTGCCGACTCCACGGTCAGGGTGTGGAGCGTCACGCCGAAAAAGCTCCGCAAGGTCAAGACTGCTGCAGGTGCGCTCCGTGACAGAACCACGACATCTTCAGTCACAGTTTAAAAAATGGATGATAAAAATCGTTCCACTCTTGTATTTGTCTCTTCCTATCTCTTTTAAGACTTGAACCTGATTGACAAGGAGTCAGACGATGTTCTGGAGAGGATTATGGATGAGAAAACAGCCAGTGAGTCGAAGGTTCTTTATGGACACAGCGGGCCGGTGTACGGCATCAGCTTCAGCCCAGACAGGTACAGCTGAGCCTCAGTTCTGTATTCTCATATTCAGACCTCCCTCTGAATAAAACAGAACCTTGAATGCAGCATCATATTAGAAATAGGAAGTAAATGAATTAAGAAGCATTAAAGATGTTAGTCAAATTGCATAAACATGTATACACTTGTTGCACACTTACAGTACGTCTTATCAGAGTTTTAGATGCTTTTTGAAATATAAACAGAAGTTGCTAAATGCTTATTTGACACAAAATAGGATGGTTGTGAATACAAATAAAGCACTTTTTTGAGAGTAATCCAAGTAATTCTCTGGTTTGAGGCATGTAATAGAGGCAGATTGTTGCAGAATACCCAAATTGGAATATATGACACTGCAGGCATGAGTCATTATTTTAATTATTTTAAAAACTCTTGTAAGCAACACAGTTGGATATTTGTTAGATTTTAGGAGACCGTAACACTTTAATATAAAAATATTGATCCTTTGCCATAAAAAATAAAGAAAACATTGTTCAAATGTGATTTATTTATTTATATTAAAATAGAAACACAGTTGACTGTTTTTATCTTTCAGAAATTACCTTTTGTCAAGTTCTGAGGATGCTACCATCAGGCTGTGGAGTCTCCAAACGTTTACCTGTCTGGTGGGCTACAAAGGCCACAATTACCCCGTATGGGACACACAGTTTTCACCTCACGGGTACTATTTTATCTCAGGGGGACACGACCGGGTTGCCCGGTAAGAAACTCCAGAACTTGTGGAACTTTTCCTGCCTTCCTCGACAAGATAAGAAAACACAACAGTTGCGCCCGTATTTTTTTTAAATTTTACTCAGATGTCGTGTTTTGTTTGTCCTCCGACAGCCTTTGGGCGACAGATCATTACCAGCCGCTGCGGATATTTGCTGGTCACCTGGCTGACGTCACTTGTACTCGTTTCCACCCAAACTCAAATTATGTCGTCACGGGATCGTCTGACCGCACCATCCGCCTCTGGGACGTCCTCACTGGAAACTGTGTCCGCATCTTCACGGGTCATAAGGTCAGGGTTCAATAATAACAATTAAATCCTTTTACAGGATAAATAGAGTAACTTGAGTCATATTTGGGGGCAGTTTACAGGTAGTGGGTTATCATAGAACTCTAATTTGACTATTGTGCGTTTTTCCCTCTCTATATGGTGTATTAAAAAAATGATTACATGAGTTTGCTGTTGTTTTAGATTCTAAACTAATCCTGCAAAGACCCTAACTGATGTTGTCTGTCTTTAAATCTTTCAGGGTCCGATTCACGCTCTGGCTTTCTCTCCCAATGGGAAGTTCTTGGCCTCTGGAGCCACCGATGGAAGAGTTCTTCTGTGGGACATCGGTCATGGACTGATGGTTAGCGAGCTGAAGGGTCACACAGATACCGTCTATTCCCTCAGATTTAGCAGGGATGGAGAGATTCTCGCCTCCGGTGGGTGATCAGCATCTTTCTTTGTACTTTTCTTACACTGCAGTCCGGATTAAAGCAGCAAAGGCTAGCATAGCGTGACCACGTTTTGATTGTTTTCCAGGTTCTATGGACAACACGGTTCGCCTGTGGGATGCCATGAAAGCGTTTGACGATTTAGAGACTGATGACTTCACAGCAGCTACAGGACACATCCATCTACAAGATAACTCCCAGGAGCTTTTGCTTGGCACCTACATGTCTAAATCGACGCCGGTCGTACACCTTCACTTCACACGGAGGAACCTGCTTCTGGCTGCTGGAGCCTACAATCCATAAAATATTAATGAACTATGAGGGGAAAATGGTTGGAGCTTGAGATGGCCGGCTACATTATCAGTTCATCATCAACTAATCAGGTTTTCAGCTCAAGCTCATCTGTAGTGTTTGGATTATTTTTATAAATCAATTTATACATTGATAACATCTCTGTAATATAGTCTTTTATACTGATGCACAATGTAAATAAATCAAAGTGTTTTCTGTGTTCGGAGCATACATTTTCTTTATTGTTAACATGGGGAAACCAAACAGTTAAGATTTTAATATAAACATGTCCAGCTGCTCTCTCCACTCCCAGCTGATGGAAACATCGGTCGGAAAGAAATCTGTCAGCAGACAAAAGAATCATTAAGTTAAACAGATGGCTTGTGGTATTTAACTCATAGCGTGGAAAGACTGAAATGTACTTACGGGGTGTACTTTGTAGCTACTTTTCTGTGACAGCAGGTTGTTTCTTGGGCTTCAGTTTGAAGAAAAGAAAGATGGCCGCAAGGCTGGCGTATGTGGCCAAAACATACTACAAAAATAACACAACATCAAAATCTCTCAAAGTTCAGATTTTATACCATTTCTCAGCAATGCAGTTACATAACGACTCACATTTCTCCTTCCTGTGATTGTGTACGAATTGAAGTATTTGGCCATTCCAGTGAACTGGTGCTGAGATCCAGCGTCGTGTCCTGCCATGGTGGCTAAATTAATTGTCCTGCCACAAAAAAAAGATGGGGAATGAGTGGATATTGGAGCACACATGCAAATTAACTTTGAAACAAGGCAATACAAAACGGTTAAATTACAAATGATTACAAATTGCACAAATAACAGCAATTACTATAATGTAGGATTTATTTTTACACACTACAAGACAACTATCCTTGGTTCACTTGAGTGTTTCCATGTGCAAAAAATAAATAAATATCAACTACTGAGAGACACCAAGTACTCATTTTAAATAATAGGTCAGTTTCACCACTGACTTTAGTCACTGAAAAATTTAATGGTCTCCAAAATACTGTAACACAAACTTTTCAAACATACAGGAAATTATGCAGTCAACTTTAGTCCTGAACAACAGAGATGTTCTGTACTTTAATAAAGACTACCAAGTAAAGTGAGTACATAATGCATTATATTTAATCACATATGGCACATGCTGCAATTCCAGATTTGATTAGTAAGAAATAATCAGTAAAAATATATGGACAAAACCAAATTCTGTATTAAAGTTAAACCTTAAGTAACAGTATGCTAGCACACTCATTGCTGTAAGTCAGCGTTAGCTTGCTGGGTTAGCCAATAAGCTACACAGATTTTACAGGGCTACTAACAAAATAAGATGCCATATCCTATGCAATATAAAGACAGTATGGTTCTTCTTACACCTTCGGCACTAAATATCAAATAACTAATGTATTTCTAAGCGTGTCATGACTTACCTTTAACGTACGACCCCCGGAACAAACAGAATGAGACAGTTGCCCTTCAATAGAGGCCGCGACGCTAAAGTTGATAGGAAATCCCGCCCACTTGAGCAAACTAAACCTAGATTCCCATTGGCTTAAAACGACGTCACTCAAATATTTGACCAGAACTAATCGCTGAATGGCCTAAAATAATGTCAATCACCTTTTCGCTTCCGTGATTGGACAACACAAGAAACGCCGAGTAGTTCTTCCGGGTTGTGGTGATGGCGTGTTGCTGAACAACATGTGAGTTTTTGTATGTTTAAATCTGGGTTTAAATGTCAGGAAATATAATTAATTCCGATATATTTTTTAGATATCTCAATGTATTTTAAAATTGAGATTATTTCGATGGGTTTCTTGTCCACCAGTGAGCATAAATAGTCTGTTTAAGCTAGCTTAAGTTTTAATGATTGAACGTCTGCTTTGGTTACATTAAGTTTTGTGTAAAGCTTTTTCAGAAATTCTCAGTTTTTTTCTAGTCTTCGTCCATTGATCCAGTCTCTTATGGATTCTACTAAAGTTGCTTTGGGCGGAGGTTTTTCAAAGTTTTCCTTTGGCTTCTAATCACAATATTAGGTATGCTAACAAAAAAGGTTTATATTAAAAGAAATTCTAATTGAAAGAGCTTTAAAAAACTATGAAATGATACCAAAATCAAGTATCTGGGGTTTTAAAAAAATAGGAAAGTTACAGGGTTTCAAAATTCAGAACTGTGGGGAAGATAATGTCCTGAATTTCAATTAAACACTGAAAAGTTGTCATTCGTTACAAAAATTGGCATATTTTATAAATATTTTTTGAGATTGCTGTGAAACATTTAGCAAATGTTTTTGATGGATGTTCAGAACATGCTAAATCTTTTAGTGGTTAGACTAATATTAATCGGTTTTATTAAATAATTGGTAATAAACCTTTATTCACCCTAAGGTTTGTTTGTTATCACAGACAATTATATATGATGACAAAAAAGTATTTGCTGACAAATCAAATTGGTTGTTTTTTTTGTTTTTTTTTGTATTAAAGATAGTCAATATGATGAACTAACAGTCTATTTGGTTGCTGAAAAAGTCTTTTTGCACCTTCAGGAATAAGTTAAAAATTATGGCACATTTATCCCATAAACAGAAAGTAAACAACTAGATGACAAAAAAAAGTTTGGTTGCTTTTCCTATTTATAATCAATCCAGATTCCTATTTTCTAACCCACTAGTCAAGGAAAAATGACATATTTTAGGGAATGTTCCTGTTAAGTAAGAAAATCACATATTCAGTGGTTGGAACCAAAATTTCAGCTGAGTCAGCACTTAGCTTATCTTGCTGTGGAAAGAGCTGGGTTTTTTTTTTTTTGGTGGCAGTCACCTTTCAGAGGGTTTGAACAGGTTCTCTTTATTGTCTTTAATCTTTAATATTAGAGACGTCTCAAACAGCAACGATGATGGAACCAGTGGAGGAGGACTTTCCCCGAGGAGGGACGACCAAGAAGTCCTCAGGGAGTAAAATTGTGGTGGAGCATGTGGACAACCTGTTTCAGGTAGAATCCTTCTCTGTCTGCGTGCAGCCATATCTGAGCAGGGTCATGTCACGCGTGCCAGGCGGTTCCTCTAACCAATAGTTGTTTTACTTTTCTAGTCTAATGAACAATCAGAGACTAAGAAAAGGAAAGGAGGCAACAAAGCTGATGGCAAACAAGTCAAGAAGACAAGGACGGAAGACAAGATAGGAAGCAGCCTGACTCTCAACACAGCAGCCAAATCTGTAGAGATTATCCATTTGAAGGTAAAAAATATGCTAATAAATAAACTGTCTGTTTTGTCTTTTTTTTTTTTAAATGTATCTCAGTTGTTTTTTTTTTAAAATATCATTCTACCACTTTTTTCCCAGAATTTGAAAGAGGGGATGCTTTTTCTGGGCTGCGTGAAGGAGGTGACAGACTTTGAAGTGACCGTCAGCTTACCCTGTGGCCTGCAAGGTTTCCTGAGCATCAAGAACATCTGCGACTCATACACCAAGCTGCTCAGCGAGCAGCTGGATTCAGAGGTCGACACAGAGGTCAGCCGGCTCAGTGGTGACTAGAAGAGCGTGACAGAACGGAAATCTTTCATACGTTTGACAAAATGCATGTCCTTTTTCTGTTACTTCACAGGAGATCTGCTCTCTTTTGCACCTCTTCCACGTGGGCATGCTGCTCAGATGTGTGGTTGCCAAGTTGGATGTAGCTAAAGGAGGATTGCTCAGCATCCAGCTGTCCATTAATCCAAAACTGCTCAACAAGAATCTCTCCTCGAGTTCTGTAAATGCTGGAATGGTGAGCAATAAAAAGCATCATCAGATCAGTTAAGTTGTTTAAGTTGTCCTTTTTTTTTTGCACACTAAGTTGATATTATCTGTGATTCAGGTCTTGAGTGGCTGTGTGGAGAGTGTAGAAGATCATGGCTGCATTATTGACATCGGCATCAGCGGAACCAAAGCCTTCCTGCCCGAAGAAGCCATGAAATCCAAACAAAATAAAACTGAAGGTACAAAGAAAATAATCACACTTTTAGACCGTAGCCTGAGAAATTCCTTTGTTGCACAAGAAAACAAACTTAAAATGTGCAAATATGATTTTAGCCAAACCTGAAAGAAATGTTTCTCCTTTTTATTAAACATGTTCAGAAAGTACCTCTATAGGAATAACCATAAGTGAAGACATTTATCCCTCCCTCTGCCTTGAATGTCAGAGTTTTAAACAAAGATCTTGTGGCATCTGTTAGTGCTCAACGTATATGTTGAGGATGACTCTCAGCTACTACGACACCAAATTGTAGCTCAGTATCTGTAAAACTGACTGCTTTATAGCCAGTTTTCTTTGCTAAGGCCTGTTGTTGCCATTTGAGTAGCATTGAGTCCAAAAGTTCATCAGTTGTAGATGTTCATCTAATGATTACTTTCTGAGAGTTTCAATAAAATCTGTCCAATGGTTTGTGATATATTTCGCTAACAGACAGAGAAACACACACAGGTGATCACATGATCTTGTGCCTTTCATGGTGGTGGGTGATAAACGTTTGTGTGTTTCTGTGTGCACAGAGCTGAGAGTGGGTCAGTATGTGACAGCTCAAGTAGAAGAAGTGAAGAACAGCGGGCGTGTGGTCCGCCTCGTCCTGAACCCCTCCGTCTGCGCTGACGTCAAACATGGCTGGAACCTCACCAACCTTCTGCCTGGCCTGGTGCTCAGAGCTACCATCAAAAAGGTGGAAACCCACTGATTCATTGTCTGTTATAGTTCATACCCGGCACTCTTCATCTTTCATTTCCGTCACTTCTTCTGTTAACACTGTCTTGTTTTCGGGGGTCGCAGGTGACCAAACACGGTCTGCTCCTGGACTTCCTGTCCTCCTTCAGCGGCCAGGTGGACTTCCTCCACATGGAGCGTGAACAGGTGTCCAGCTATACCGAGGGCCGACAGGTAACAGCACCGTGGTGGTGTCATCTCTGACGCTTTTATTGGAGGTCTTTGGGTTTTTTTTTTCTAATCCATGTGCTTAGATTTAAGCTAATATTAAATCAATCAATCAATTAATTCACTTTATTTTGGTAAATTATCAACATTAAACACAAGAAATAAAAAGACAATAAACAAACCCATAATTTACCAAAAAAGAACATGACTTCAAATCATCATTCAGGTCATTCCATAGTTTCACACCAATAACTGAAACACACCTTGATTTTACCTGGCTTTTCTCTTTAGCTTCAATTTGCTCAAAAAGTCAACGCCAAAGAAAAAAACACAAAGATTTTCTTAGAGTGCTTGAAGACGCTGCGCAGGGATAAAGAGTCGTTCACGTGTGTTAATCCAGGTGCGAGCGTGCGTGCTGTACATCGACCCGTCCACCCGGCTCGTTGGACTGAGCCTTCGCAGTTACCTTGTTCAGGCGGGTTCTGCCATCGACCCGTCTTCGCCTGCTGCGGACCGGATTGGTGAGGTGGTCAGCGAGTGTAAGATGACCGCTTTGCACCACATGTCAGGAGCCATGTTGGAACTGCCGGACAAAACACCGGCTTTTGTACATGTAAGTGAAGTTGATGCTTTGTGTGTGATGTCACACGCAGCATGCTGTTGGATGGACACATGTTACAATCAAGGCCAACTAAATTATTATCAGCCATGTTTGTTTCATCCAGTGTTTACATTTGATCTTACTGCTTCCCACCTACTCCAGCGCAGAATTACACTTCTAAAATGGGAGTTATGCTCTAAAAGTAGAAACAAACTCAAATATCAGCCCCATCACACTAGAATCGATACGATCTGACACCAACATTAGTTTCATATATTGGTGTAAATTCTCAGTCATCCAGGACAGGGGAAATCTATAAGGTTTATAAAAGGATGGAGCAACTGGACTTTTATTCTGTATCTGAAGACATGTGAAGTTCTGGGCTTTAAACTGCATGACATAGTATTAATAATATCAATATTTAGATCAGTCTGCATGCCTCTACTCCAGTCACCTTTCATCTGAAAGCCGGATGAAATGTGATATGTGGTCACTTTGAAAAACATCATATATTTATTTGATTAAGCACCACATATGGAAGTGACCTGCATCGAAAATGGAAAGGTCAGATTTGTCACATTTAAACTGTCATAAAAAATTAGATGTTGATCTCATATGGACACAAAAAAAAAGGATTTGGGCCACTTTTGCCTGCAGTAATGGCAGCACTGTGTTTGTCTTCCTGTGTTCAGACCATTTATCAAATATTCTAAATCGTTTGTTGCTTTTTATTTGAATGTATATGCACACATCATTTTACAGAATAGAAGTCATGTTTTATTGAAGGTATAAAACCTGTGATTAAATCTTAAACTCATTGTTAAAATCAGGTACCGTTTTTTTTCCACGTGTCCAGACCAGACTCCAGCGTTTCTGCACATTCCGTGGTTTTCATTTAGATAATAAAACCAAACTAACACGCAATCATTTGCTGGAAATTTACTGTAAATGTTTGCAGTTGGACATAAAGAGCTGTTTGATGTTAAATTTCAGAACGTATGGAGTTTTTAGTAAACACTGAGCTGCCTTTTCTGGCCCTGATGTAATTCTCGTATCTGTTTGGACAGAGGAACTGCCTGAAGGAGCCGAACGAAGAAGCGAATGAAAACAAATTGTTTGCAAAGCCGGAACACACCTGTCGGATCCTGGACTTCAGCCTCATGGATCAGATTTATTTTGTGACTCTGCGACGGTACGCAGCAGCTCATGCCTCTGTCGTGTTTCTTCCCCTCTTCCCGCTGAGCGCTGATGACCTGATGCCCTTCTTGTGTTTGAATTCACAGGAGGGTGATTGAGAAGCCTTTTTTCAGATACGCTGACTTTCACGCTGGCCAAGTTGTTGAGGTGAGAACATAACGTCCCTTTCACTCCAGGTAGCTTCAGAAACACGTTTATGTTTTATCTTTTTAAAAAGAATGAAAGAAAATCTGGAATGTGCCAGGTTTCAGAGCTTTCAGGTGCACGAGATGCTTCTACTGTTGGGAAACTGAAACAAGTAGATGTTTTTTTTGTATCTATTGTCTCATTTTCTCCTGTATTTGTCTCTTCTTCACAGGGGATAGTTTCAGTCCTCCTGAGTCATGGAATGGTGGTTCATCTGTCTGATCATATTAAAGGTCTGGTACCTTGTACCCACCTCTCTGACATCATCCTCAAGAACCCAGAGAAGAAGTACGTCGAGGGAATGAAGGTTAAATGTCGGGTTAGTACGGTTTTCATCCAACAGCCACAGATCTCAAACATGAAGTCTCCAGTTTCCTGTGTTTAAAGAGATGTGAGTTTTATGTTGGTGTTTTTGTCCGGATCGGTGCCTTCAGGTGCTGTCAGTAGAGGCAGAAAATAAGAAGCTGTATCTGAGCAGAAAGAAGACTCTGGTTGAGAGCTCCCTGCCGCTCTTCCTCAGTTACGCTGACGCCCGTCCGGGTCGCGTGTCCCACGGCTGCATCGTGTGCATCAAAGAGTTCGGCTGCATCGTTCGCTTCTACAACAACGTCAAGGGCTTGGTGCCGTTCAGTGAGCTCAGCTCGGAGCCCACCATCAGTCCCGAGGGGGACTTCTATGTTGGACAGGTACAAAAACAAAAAAAACTTAAAAGGATTTAGATTGTTTTTGTGTTTTGGACCTGACGGGTTGTGTTTTCTGGCTGTGGTTTAGGTTTTAAAGGTTAAAGTGCTTCAGTGTGACCCGGTGAAGGGAAAGATGCTGCTGTCCTTCAGGGCGGCAGTGGAAGGAGACACAGAAGAAGTCGCCAAGCCTCAGCTAGACTGCGAGGATGGGAAGGTGCGCCGGAGACCTTCAGGTTTCTTGTCTTCGAACGTCTCAACGGATCAAAAAAAGTCTCATTTTCTGTCACTGTTGTCTTTGTTCTACAGAGGCTGGAGGCGAAGCTGGTGAAAAAGTTGGTCAACGGTCTGGAAGTCTCCATTCTCCCTGATGAAATCTGTGCCGTGCTACCCACGGTGCACTTCTCCGATCACGTGTCCAACTGCCCGTTGCTGTGGGACAGCCTTCAGGAGGGAGACATCATTTCCAACCTTGTCTGCTTCAACAAGAACAAACAGAACATTGTATCCTTTTTCTTAAAGTCGTATCTGACTTCAGCTCACGTCTCAGAATGACAAGTCGTTTCTTTTTTTTTTTTTTTTTATTCCTGAGCTGCTGCTTATTTAAAGATGCTCACCAAGAAACCAACAGTGAGATGGTCCCTGGAGGAGGGCGTGGTGGCCAAAGAGTTCTCTGAGGTCACAGTTGGCATGCAGCTGATTGGCTGGATCAAAAACATCATGTCCTACGGCGTTTTCGTAGAGTTCCCATACGGTCTCATTGGTCTTGCTCCCAAATCGGTGAGTAAAGGACTGAAAAGGAGACAAAGATGTACATCTCCCCGACGTTTAACTGTTTTTTTAAAAATAGTTTGTTTGTATTTATTTTTTGAGGCTATGTCCGACAAGTTCGTCCAGGACACGATGACCACCTTCCAGCTAGGTCAGACGGTTTTTGCTAAAGTGACCAACCTGGATGAGGAGAAGCAGAGATTTCTGGTGACTTTGAAGATGTCAGAAATCATCACGCCAGACGGAGACGCTCAAACCAGGCTGATTAACGGACTGCAGGAGAGGCGAGCTGTGAACGAAATGTTGGCTATCAAAGGTATGTTTCAGGGCTTTTTTTAGTCTGTGAATGTAATTAGATACAATAATTTTATTTTCCTATAATTCCTTGAAGCAACCTTGCACCGATCTTTGAGGCTGAGATCATCATATGTTGAGAAACATTAGAGTTGTAGCTGTTTTTAATCAAACTTTGAAAGTAATGTTAAGCACGCTTTCAGCTTTCAGCTTCTACCACTTAAAATATCTGCTCAGTATCTATAACCTTGTGTTTTATTAGCTAAGGTTGATTAGCTGGGGCAGCCATCTTAAAATGAACTGACTCTAAAAGTCAATCAGGTGTAGAGGTACATCTAATGATTGCTTCCTGCAAGTTTCATTACAATCTGCCCATTGGTTTCTAAAATATTTTGCTAACAGACAAACAGGATGGACTTAAACAGTTCAGGGTAAAGTTTTAAGCAAAGATTTAATGCAATGAGTAGCATTTGGAGTATTTATAGAGACTGACTCTACTTTTACCACACCAAATTCTCTGTAAAGTTGACAGAGTTACAGATATGAGAATTGGCCCAGTTTAGGCCTTCCACAGGACGCCTTGTGGTGGTACATGAAAGCTTCTGGTGTTGGTTTTGATGCCTGACCTCTCATTGTGTTTCTGTTTCTTTGTTGTCAGACGGGGGAGAGCTCCGTCAGCAGCTGGCTGCTCTCTCCGTCGGTCAGAAGCTGAAGCTGACGGTTGAAGGCGTGACAGAAAACGAAGCCACTTTTAAGTCTGATGACCTGAATGGAGTGACCTTTCTTGCCAATAAGCACCACAGGATGGGTACAAACCGAACCACCGTCGGCTGTTTTTATTCTGATGCTTTTAAATTTAACTACACGGTTTCAGCTTCTGAAAAACCTCCATAGTAACACCAACTCGCTGCAGATTTACTTTCTGGTTTTTATTTCTTTTTCTCCCAAGTTTCTAAGATCCACACATTTGTAATCAGTTTCTGTACGTTTTGCATATTTTCCAGGCGTTAACCTGACTGCCGGACAGAAAGTTGGTGCAGTTATCCTTCACGTTGACATCCTGTCTGCTCGTGTCCAAGTCTCCGTCCTCCCCAAGCTGCTGGAGAAGAAGAAATCTGTGGGTGTTCCTCATCTTTGCTTACTTGTTTTATTATAAAACACAGTTTAACATTAAAATGGATCCTTTTAGGGCTTTGGTAGTCAATCTGCCTGTCTTTCTGGTAATTTTCACTATTTGTTTTTTTTTGTAGTTGACTGAAGAATCAAAGTACACAGCTGTGGTGCAGTTCGTAGACCGAGACTTTGCTGTCGTCTCATTGGATAACACGGCGCAGCTGACTGTGATCCAAACCAGCCGCCACCTGAACGACATCATCATGTATGAGTCTGAGAAGCTGAAGGTGGGGACGACTTTGACCGTGGAAGTCATAGAACCCGCCTGCGAGGAACTGCGAGGGCTCCCCCTGGTGTCGTGGACGTGCAGCGCACCAAAGCGGCAGCGCATGGCCTCCGAGAACCAGACGGGGTCCCCGAGTTACCGCTTCGGGGAAATCCTGCAGGGCAAAGTGTGCTCGGTGAAGCCTACGGCGATTCAGGTCAGGCTGGAGGACGGAAGCAAAGGCAGCGTGCACGTGTCCGAGGTGCTGGAGGCCGCTGCCGTGCGCCTCGGATCCTTCCCCACGTCCTCCGTGAAGCCGGGCAGCGTGATCACCTGCAGGGTGATCGGGGGCCGAGAAGCCTCCAGTCACAGGTAAATTATCGGATCTGTTGGAGTATACACGCGTCTTCATCTTTTTAGTCACGTTTTGTTTTAATAACGTTAAAGTGAAGATGGATGCGATGTTTGGTCTGATATCAAATCAATCTTAACTGTCTGTGTTTCAGATTTCTGCCTTTCTCTCATCCCAAATTCACCTACTCCATTCCTGAGCTCACACTTATACCCAGGTAACTCTGTGGCTAATTGTTGTTCATTATTTTCATCATTCCCATGGTGTTTAATCCGAATCTGTAAGGATTTTTATAGTTTTATACAGCTGCTGTGAATTTTCTTCTTAATGACTTTCTGTGTGTTTTATCTGTCCGCAGCAAACTGGACAGCAGTTCAGACTTTAAACCAGTTTCAGCACAAGAAAAAATGAACAGCTATAAAGTCGGGGATGAAATTACCTGCTTTGTGTTAAAGGTAAGTTTTGAGCTGGTTTTGATATGAAATGACTACAAACGTGCAGAGAAAAGCAACAGTGTATTATGATGTTTGTGTCTCCAGTTTCATTCAGACAGGAAGTGCTTGGAGGTCACCTCTGACCCGTGTGTCACCGGGACGGTTGAACTGCTGGAAATGATCAGAAATCCTGGGGTAAGACGAAGCCTATGCTTTGTGCTCAAAGGGAAAAAAAGTTATTTTAAACTAAAAAAACACGATCAGTTCTGAAGGGAGGTTTGAAAGCTGAGTGCTGACTTTACTGAAATTAGCTGATGAAGCTCAAACTTAGTTGTTAAAGGAAGCAGAACACAAGCTAAAGGCTAAAAGTAGTATAAGGCTAGCTAAACGTTTAAAAAGGCTAAGAAGACAAAGAAAGAGCCACGTTTCAAAAAGAACTGTTTTTGAAGGAAATGAAGAGATCCCAAAATATTCATAAATATAGTTTAGTTTAAAAATGTAAAAGTTACAAAAACCAACATTCATGTCACCCACCTCTCGAATGAGCTGAAAGTTTGGATTTATAAACTGATGAATCCTGAATAAAATGTTTGTTTTTTTGTTTTTCTTTAGGATGCCAACCACCCAGAGAAACTCTACAAGCTGGGCCAAGCAGTCCGAGCTAAAGTGGTGGAAGTTAAAGTCAAACCTCATCGCTTGGCGCTCTCACTCACAGGTGGAAGCTGCTCGCATCCTTCTTTTCTCGTTATTCCTGCCGCTGTTGGCTCTGGTAGTTTTGCTCATTTAAGCGAAGTGAACGATCACAGATTGGATCCCCGGTTTCCTCTCGTTCTCCAGGCATCCACAAACTGGAGGCGGGCGGCACGACTTTAGGGATGGTGACAAACGTTCAGCCACACGTGGGTCTGCACGTCAAGCTCCCCTTCGGCTGCGCGGGAACCGTTTGTGTCACTGACCTCTCCGACAGCTACAGGCCCAACCCGCTGGAGGCGTACAGCAAAGATCAGATCATCAGGTCAGCAGACGCAGCAGCTCCGTTAGACGCAGACGGACAAATGTGGAGTTCCTGCAGAGCCAGAGACACAAATTCATGATCTGATAACACCCAGGCCTCCATCCTGTTCTTCAACTCTGTGTGATGTAGAATGAACAGTTTCACTTCTGGATTCATGTAAACTGATGCTTAGAATCATTTGTTGCTTTGTTATGATTTTCAGGACAGGAAAAGCTCCACGTTGAGTCGGTCTCAGTGCTTTTAAAACTTCTAGCTGCCTCTAAAAGCCATAAAACAAAAAAAAAAAGGCTGCTGAAGGTTTTGTTCCTTTCTACCCTCAGGTGTTTCCTGTTAGATTTTAAAAATGGAAAGTGGCAGCTGTCTCTGCGCCCATCAAGGTAAGAAGAGTCTTTTTTTTCTTTCTTGCTTTGCTTTTTGAGTTTTAAAGAAGGTGCAGCTGATTGCAGCATTCTCCTTCAGGCTGTGCCCCCAACAAGCCAAGCCAGGGAAGGATCCAGAAGTGTCGTCTTTAGACAAGCTGGAGGCGGGCCAGATCATCCGGGGCTACGTGAAGTCTGTGGGGGAACAGGGGGTCTTCATCAGGTAACTGAGGAATCAAAGCAGACATATGAACGCTCCCGAGTTCTCCCGAACTCTCCTGAACATTCCTAACTGCTCCTGAGTGTTCCTGAGCTCTCCCGAGTGCTCCCGAATGCTCCTGAATGCTCCGTAACGTTTTACCCTCCTCTGTTCTGCTTCCAGGCTGGCGAGAAGCATCACCGGACGAGTTCGCTTCCAGCAGTCCTCTAAATACTTCATCAAGAACCACAAGGATCTCTCCAAGCACCTGCCTGTCAACATGCTCCTCACCGCTAAGATCCTCAGGTAAAACTTTTATTACAAGAAAGAAAAGAAAGCAGAATTCACCAAGATGGCCGTCCACTCCTGTAAAGGCTTGAATCAATCCAGTCCATTTCAGGGAAAAAGTGTTTCATAGAAAGAGGGGGAAATATTCTGTAAAACTGACTAAGTTACAGCCATTCTTGTGTTTTCTAAGGTCGGGTGGTTGTGGAAGCCATCTTGAATTGGATCCGCTATTATTAGTTATTCAGTTGTAGAAGTCCCTCCAGTAATTATTTCCTGAAATTTTCAATATAATTTGTCCAGTGGTTCATGAGATATTTTGCTAACAGACAGACAGAGTTGACTTCAAATAGTTCAAGGCAGAATTTTAAACAAAGATTCTATGCAAGCTGTTTAGTTTGCGTTAGGGATCAGTCTCAGCGACTACCACGCCAAATTTTAGGTCAATATCTGTGAAACTGATTTAGTTGTAAGTATTTTGTATTTTTTAAGATTAGTTGTCTGTGGCGGCCATCTTAAATTGGGTCGGCTCCAGAAGTTAATCAGCTGTAGGTGGACATCCAGTGATTACAATCTGCAAGTTTCATTAAAATTTATCCAGAGGTTCATGAGATATTTCGCTAACGGACACAGGTAAAAACAGTATCGATGGCAGGCAATAATAAGTGAGAACCTAACTCTGTGTTTACTTCTGGGCTAAACCTCATGAGACGAGACATTCCCACCTCCAGCGTTTGTTGGGGAGAAGGCTTCCATATTTTTACCTTTTTGGGGAAAATAAATCTGGCAGCTGTTATTAGAGACAGCAGCCGGTTTGACCCGGGCTTGTCTCCTCCTCAGCGTTGACAGGGAGGACGAGTTGGTCGACTTGTCTCTGCTCCACGAGGACACCGGCAAGCCAGACGTCCTTCCAGAGTCCCTCGGCCTGCCGCTGCGTCTCGCCGAAGACAAGAAGAAGACGAGCAAAAAGCGCGCTCCGTCTGAGAGCGAGCAGGTAACAGCTTTTTAAAAAAAAAATTATAAATAATTAATAACAGTTATCAGGGGCAGTGATAAAAGTTGGTTTCATTCATGATGATTTAATTAGACCTGAGAATATTTTTTTTTATTTTGGCAGAAACAAGCAGAATCCCAGATCCCAAAGAAAAAGAAGAAAAAGAAAACAAAGACTGACGGCGATGACAGTGGGGTGGAGGTGTTCTTCAGAGAGGAAGAGGACGAAGATAAAGAAGAAAAACCTGCAAATGTAAGCAGGATCTCAGTAGTTATTTGTTTCTGACATAAACGTATTACCTGCAGCTGGAACAAGGTTTCCTGTTTGAGCAGGTGAGCGCCGGCTCAGCAGGTCCATCCAGGCTGCAGGTGGCTGCAGGCTTCTCCTGGGACGTGGGGCTGAGCTCCCTGAAGCCCGCCAATTCCACGAAGGAGGAGGAATCCAGCGACGACGAAGACCAGGAGGAAAAGACGAAGGTGAGATGAGCCTCCGGCCTGAAGGCGACGGCGTGTTTGTGTGCGTGTACTCACAGGAAGTAATCTTTACCTCCGACTTCAAAGGCCACATCAGCCGACACAAAAATGGCCTCCTCAGTTAGTTTAACAGATATTGTGCTTAAATCTGATATGATGTCACATATTATTTTCCGGGTTTAACAAAATGGCTGCAGCTCTTGTTCGAAAGGTGACAATGGAGCAGAACGTTTCCTTCAAGGTGTTTAAAACCTCCAGGCCTTTTCGGATCTGCCTCACCGCTTGTCGCTGTTCTGTCACCAGCCCCAGAAGAAGTCTCAGCGCGAGCTGGAGCAGGAGAAGAAGTCGGCGGAGAAAGCCCTGGTTCAGCGGGAAACCGAGCTGATGGATCCGAACCTGCGGCCTCAGGACGCCGCCACCTTCGAGCGGCTGCTTTTAGCCTCTCCCAGCAGCTCTCTGCTGTGGCTCCAGTACATGGCTCATCACCTGCAGGCCACGCAGATCGAGCAGGCCCGAGCTGTGGCTGAGAGGGCGCTGAAGACCATCTCCTTCAGGTGTCGCATTTCAGCCCGTCACGTTAAACTCCGGTAGCTCCTGCTGGGTGGATGTTGTGTAAAATCTGACCCCCGTGTCGGTCCAGGGAGGAGCAGGAGAAGCTGAACGTGTGGGTGGCCCTGATGAACCTGGAGAACATGTACGGCACAGAGGAAAGTCTGAAGAAGGTGTTTGAGCGAGCGGTGCAGTTCTGCGAGCCCCTGCCGGTGTACCAGCAGCTGGCGGACATCTACGCCAACTCCAACAAAGTCCAGGTTGACCCGAGCTGTTCTTCGATGCACGATAAAACGAAACAAACGTTTTGGTCGCCTGTAACGTCTTAGTTTTGTCTCGTTTTTCAGAAGGCAGAGGGGCTGTACAAGACGATGGCGAAGCGTTTCCGTCAGGAGAAAGCTGTGTGGTTGAGTTATGGGACCTTCCTGCTCCAGCAGGGTCAGAGCGATGCTGCCGGTAACCTCCTGCAGAGGGCGCTGAAGAGTCTCCCCGCTAAAGAAAGTAAGTATGATGGCCAGTTTAACTCTTTATTTCCTGGAGGGGGGGGGTGACATTGTGACCAACCAATGGTCTAAGGAAAATTATTCTTACAGGACATTGTGAGACGTGGTACCTGAAGTATTGATTTTTGACGAATAAAAACAGTAAAAATGTAGAACGAATATAAAATGAAGGATAAAAATGGTGTGCAGCCGCAACCAGGTTCTTCTGGTTTTACTGAACTTGATGTGACTCATCTGTGGTTTGGATGTTGGCACATATATTAACTTCTTAAAGACACAACAACTTTTATCTTCTTTTATTAATAAAGACAGGACAATGTGAATAATTTACAATAAAATAAGAGAGTTTAACTTATCAAAGTGTTCATCTCGTGGCTGCAGGTAAAAGTTAGGAGGAATAATATTAGCGGACATGTGCAAGTTTTCATCAAACACTTTGCTTTTTTTGGAGAGTTTTTGCTGATAATTTGGTGTCAGCTGTTCCTCAACATAATGCTGCCTTTTTATTTCTCTTGGCTGTTTGTCGTCTCATGTTTTACATTTCCTGCCTTGTCACCGATCTCCCCAGGCGTGGACGTCATCGCTAAGTTTGCTCAGCTGGAGTTTCGTTACGGCGACCCAGAGAAAGGTCGCGGCATGCTGGACAAAGTCCTGACGAGCTACCCGAAGCGCACAGACCTGTGGTCCGTTTTCATCGACCTCACGGTCAAACACGGCTCGCAGCTGGAAGTCAGGTGAAGAAAAGCCTCCTTCCCTCCCATTCCCACATTCCCCGGTTCGATTTATTCATCGAGGATTTCCTGGTTTCTGGTTTCTGTTTCAGGGCTCTGTTCGATCGAGTGATCAGCCTCAGCGTTTCTGTGAAGAAGATTAAGTTTTTCTTCAAGCGCTACCTGGAGTACGAGAAGAAACACGGCACCCCGCAGAGCGTCCAGGCGGTCAAAGAAAAGGCTGTGGAGTTTGTGGAAAATAAAGGCAAAGAGGCTGAAGATTAAAGAACTGGACTCAATCTGCTCATAAACGCTCGTCCCTGAAATGACCAACATCTCGGCTCGTATTTCCTGATTTTTTTTTTATATCTATGGCAGCACAACACCTCTCTGTAAAGTGAGTTATAAATGTTAAAAACAAACATTTCATCAACTTGCATTTTAACCATTTTGTATATTAAACACAAAACTCTGAGTAAAAAAGAAAAAAAAAAACAATCTACCATAAATAATCTGGTTGGTTTTTGAAAGGAAGCAACACCACTACAATACATTACATGACACTTTATTTGAAATACAAAATAACATCATATAGGGAGACCTATACACACGAAACATACAAGCAAGACTAGTTTTCTATTAGTCTTTTTTCTTTTTTTTTCTGTTTTTTTTTTTTAAAGGGAAAGGGGCCTGGGACACAATCTGTAACAACATTTTCTACTTAAATCGTCATGGTTGATTCTAGCTGGTTTTTGTTTTCAGCCAGACGCTGTGGCTAACTCTGGCTGCCAGGGTGTTTCGTCTACATTGGCAGTACTGAAGATGCATGTGTGGCACTGGGTTATAGGGTTAATAACATGGTTTGTGCTGGCTGCGTTGGTAACACCCCTGAGATATTAGAGGTATCCTCACTGATCCTGTAATGTCCTGCTCCATGCCTCTGGCAGTGCTGCTCTACTCATCCGGTGACAGTGGCGATGATATCCAGCTCTAATGTGGCTCCGTTTCCTGCCATTTATTTTATTTTATTTTTTTTAGGTGAACAGTGCAACATGGAAGTAGAACTAAGAAGATCTGTATGAAAATCATCCTACTCATCCGGCATCTATCTCTCTGACTGATCTGACCGAACACATTGGCACTATCAAAATCCAATTCCCCGCTGAGGCATATTGCTCGAAGGTCGTCGCCACTTGGGATCGTTATCAGTATTACCTTTTGAGATGACTGCTGTCAATCATCTTTAGTGTGTTTAATGTGTGTGTTTTTTTTTCTGGAAGGGGGGGGCTTCTAGTTCTCTCGACCTCACACCTCCTCTGGATCCATGGGCCCCTCGGCACCCTGGGGGGCGTCGGAGTGGAGCCGCAGGATGGGTTTGTTACACATGGGGCACACGCTGCGGATCTCCAGCCATTTAAGCAGGCACCTGGGGGGGCGAGGCACAGGAGCAGTATTTTCACTGACAGGAACACGATTGCTGCCTGCAGACGAAGCAATTTTTAACGTTTTTAACCTGTTTGTTTGCACCGTTAGCAGAATGTCTTGTTAATCACACAATGCCTTTTAATGAAACTTTCAGTTGATCGGATTCAAGATGGCCGCCACGGCAAAGAGCTCTTAAATAAATTAGAAGATGTCTGTAACTCTGTCTATAATTCTACAAATATTGATCTAAAATTTGGTGTGTTAGTAACTGAGATCGAGTCCAAACTTATTTTCTGAGATCAAAGGTTAAATGTTGCCATTAATCAAATCTGCCTGTTAGCAAAATATCTCATGAACCACTATTTGGATTTTAATGAAACTCTCAGTAATTTTTGGATTTGCATTTATAACTGAATGACATCTGAAGTCAGCCCAATTCAAGATGGCTGCTACAGCCAACAGACTTTAGAAAATACAAAAATAGGTATAATTCAGCAAATTTTACAGACACTGAGATTAAATTTGGTTTGGTAGTAGCTGAGAGTCATCCACAACAGACTCCAAGCACTAATAGATCATGTGGGATGTCACATGAGATTGGACGTAATGTTATTAGGGTTTGACCAAAAAGAACTCATTTCTCTTCTATCTTACTCTAAGACTCTACCATAACAGGTGGCGGGTGATATGCATTCCATCAGCGAATGTTAGGCCTTCAGTTTTTTTTTAAGACTCGGACAGAACGCTTCTCAGTGCATTTTATAAACATTAAACCCTGCCTTGCACGTCAGAGTTTTAAACAAACATCTGATGTGATCTGTTAGCGCTCAAAGCTGGTGCTGGGGATGACCTTCAGCTGCTGCCACACCAGGTTTCAGCTCATTATCTGTAAAACTCATTGAGTTAGCAATTAGCTGTGGTGGTCATTTTGAATCAGGTGTAAATGCACATCCTGGGATTACTTTCAGAGAGTTTCATTAGAATCTGTCCAGTGGTTCATGAGATATTTAGCTAACAGACAACCAGACACAGGCAATTACATGATCACCCATCACCCATATACAGTAAACCCTGTTCTGTCTGGAATAAGCCTGAAAATACAGTCACTGGTTCACAAACTGATCCAAGTGGAGTCTCGAGATGATATTAAATTAAATTTAAAAAATTGCTAGGATCTTATTTTATGCCATAAACATATTCGCGTCATTAATTCAGCTCTGCCATGATTAGTGATGAGGTTTTAGGCTCGGGGTTAATCTGTACTTTCATTACTTTGTTCTTGTGGTTGGTCACACCCAGACTTTGGTATGAAAACGAGTCTCTTCATCTCCGCCTCAACGCTGATGATTTAACATCCTGAAGTTTTATTATTAGCACCTTCTGAAGAAAAGGCTAACGTTTACCAAATCCCAAGCCCTCAGCTTGACCTCTGACCCCTGGCTCTAACTCTAACCATAACCCTTGACAAAAACACAGAAACACATGGGTACACACAAATATAAAAGGGCGCTCACAAAATATGAGGTTGCAAATGTATGAATCCTTTAGAAGTCTGAGTGAAATCTTCCTAAACCTAATTTCTGAAGGTCAGACTAAAACACACACAGGAGTAATGTGGTCTGGAGCTTCGGATGGACTTTACCCGACTGAGACTACCTGTGAATGGTCCACAGATCCCTGCTGAGTGAAACGGCTCTGAATGATCAAAGTGGCAGCCAAGATAACAGCTGCTTCCATTCTTCAAGTGTTGATCACAGAGCTAAATGCTAATCAAAGGGGCCCGAATGTTTATTCTATCTTCTGTATCACTGAACACATCGGATCGTTCTTTACATACTGAAAGGAGATAAAACTGTCCCATCAATCTTTGCAGTTGCAAAATTGAAAGTGGTATTCACTTCTTGTTTTCAATTATGGATTTCTGTAAATATATAGAATAACGAGTAACAATCGTCATCATAACTGCAACGTATTTATATTTGTTGTTTATTCCCGCCTTTTGGCAGCAGGTGATGTTCTTTTTATAATGCAGCTGCCCTTTCTTAAGCTTTCAGGATTTCTCTGTCTTATCTCTCCTTGACCTCCTGACATTTTCAATCAAGTGTTCAGAGAGAAGGAGAGGTGTCTTGGAAAAGACAGAAACATCAGCCTAATTATTTGACTATTCAAGGGCTCCGAAAGACAAGCCATCGTCGCGCATTCTCTGTTTTTGACTAATCAAAGCAGACTGGTTTTGAAAAGGAAAGCCTTTCTGATCAGCAGCTAATGTGAGCGGCAGCAGAAGCTGCTGCAACAATGCACATTATGACAGAATGTGTGAAGGGCGATTAGATTGTTACTTTTTATAGGTTAAAGGAACAAATAAAACTCAGATTATTTTATTTTTCTCCTTTAAAAACACCACGTGTAACTGGCTTTCTTGCCAAAAAAGTTCAAAATATTATCACCTGCCGCCATGAAAGGCAGGCGATCATGTAATTACCTATTTATCTGTTAGAAAAATATCTCATGAGCCAGAGGACGTATTTTAATGAAACTCTTGGAAAGTAATCACTGAATGTGCATCTACAACTGGTTATTTTAGAGCCAACCTGATTCAAGATGGCTGCCACAGCTAATCGACCTTGGCAAACACAGACATGGTCAGTTCTACAGATACTGAGGTAAAACCTGGTGTGGTAGTAGCTGATGGTCATCCCCGACACGTACTCTCAGCAGCAGCAGATCTTTGTTTAAGACTTTTGCACGCAACACGCAGGATTTATCCCCTTAAACCTCTGTTAGCAGCACTTACTTCTTGTGAAATGCATGTGAGCACGGACACACTCCCAGTTCGTCTCGGGTCCTGAACTCTTCCAGACACACCGCGCAGGTTTGCTGCGTGAACACAAAACGGAAAACTAAAATGAGTTCACGAATCTCCCGATGTTGGAAAGAATGGACATTTCTTCAAGCAGTAAAACTCATTTATATTTAATATGAATTTTAGGCAGCCATTCAACAGAAATAAAAATATCGTCTTATACCTTACACTCCTTTGCATTTTGTTGAAAACGTGCAAATTTACAAGCTTTATAGTAAAAATGGTAAACACAGAATAATCACATCAGTTTTTAAATCCAATATTTATGATATAACTTGTGCACAATGAATGTTTTCTTGTAGACTCTTTATTTTGATGCCGTTTTTGTTGCATTTGCAGACAAAGGCAACAACTGTGTGACTTGGACTTGAAGAGAAATATTCCATCGCCGCGGTATGAGTTCTGTCAGTTCAGATGAAGATCAGGATTCGTTTTCCTGCTTTGCGTTTGTCTTCAAGTCGGCAATTTGGCCACATCTCACCACAGTTGTAGCCTTAATTCAATCCAAATGAACAAATAGGCCCAGGTTTTCAAACTGTCTTCTCTGTGTTTCCAAGCAACGAGACAATTTCACCAAACTTAAACGCAAAATTTCCAGTAAATCTTATTTAAATAAATAAATAAGTACGATAATCTCCCCCTGCCAAAAGGAAAAGTCAGTGATGTTTTTGCCTGTGTGTGTGCGTTAGCAAAATATCTCGATTTTATTGAAACTCCCGGATGTGTGCGTCTCAATCTGTCTGTTAGCAAAGCATTTCATGAATGACTGGATGGATTTTAATTAACGTTTCAGAAAGTAATCACTGGATGTACATCTACAACTCATTAACTTTTGGAGTCAACCCATTAAAAAAAAAGCTGCCACAGCCAACTGAGAACAGGAAACCCAGAAATGGCTACAATTCAGTCATTTTTACCAACACTGAGCTAAGATTTGGTGTGAGAGTAGCTGAGAGTCATTCACAACAAACACTCTGAGCTCTGCACACTGTGGAACATCTCTGTTGGAAACCTTGGCATTAATTGCTGGAGTCAACGCTGTCTCTGTTAGCAAAATGTCTCATGAACCGCTGGGTAGATTTAAAACATCTAAAACTTATTAACACTTGGAGTCAACTCAATTCAAGATGGCCACCGCAGGTAACTGACCTTAGCCGATACAGAAAAGGCTACAACCCTGTCAGTTTTACAGACGAAGAGCTGAAATCGGGCATGGTAGTAGCTGAGAGTCATTCACAACAAACACTCTAAGCGTGACAACTCATGATAGTGCATGTGAGTGTGCATGACGTTATTTTCAAGGTTGGATCAAAACGACTATAACTAACTAATTCATTTCTCCACCTAAGATGTAAAGCTCTGGCATGTAAGGCGATGATGATGGTGGATGAGATGCATTTCTTCAAGTAATGCTAGGCTTCACATTATTTTTAAAAAGCAACAAAAAGATTTTTTTCATGCACTGTATTTGGAATTATCATAGTAATCCATCCTACATACATTGTGCAGATAATCTAAGTGAGATTTTTTTTATTTGCACATCATCTCCACCCTTGCATATGCAGCACTAATGACATCCTGATTGAATTAACTGAGTGAACAAATTCTCCTGCCTGACTGTGCATCATCGGAGCTAATGTGGAAACACTGTGAGTCATATTCAATAAGTAAAACTGCTGCCGCTTTTCGCAGAAACAGGGACTTACCCCGAGGAGGCTCAGTTTCTTGCTCGCTCCTTTCAGCACCACCTAAAGTGAGGGAAAGTGACAGGTAGATAAAAGGTGTTGGTTATTGTTAGATAATTCCTGTCAGGCTCCACAGCAGAACAGCTTCAGACGAGTTTAGTGTGAGAACGCATCGAGCTGCAGCTGGATTTTCAAACCCGAGTGTGGATAATGACACATAGATGGATTCAAGGTCATCTATAAAGAGTGGTGTTAAGTTTCCCAGCTGAAGACTACAGTGATGCTACAGACCTGCCAGTATTTATAACATCCCTCAGGGGCTTGTGTTACATATTCACCCAGTGAGACAGGCACTGCAGTGACTTACCTCGTTGTAGCTGAACTGCGCCCTCGTTCCTTGTTGTTTCAACCTGAGGGGGACAGAGAGAACAACACTGCAGTCCGTGCTGTACACACACACAACTGTATGAGAGCGAACGCAGGTCGGTGATTCTCAGCTCGGCAGGTTTCTGCGGAACACGAGTGGGTGTTCTTCGACCTTTAGACACAGTTGGCTGATGATCATCTCTCACTGACTTTCATGTTTAGTCAAGTGACTTATTGGGTTTAAAAGTACTCATTGCAAAGGATGAAATCAAAAATAAGAAAAAAGTTATCCTAAACTACATCAAATGGCGGACGGCACAGCGGAATAGTGGTTAGAGCTGTCACCTCCCAGCAGGAAGGTCGCAGGTTCACTTCCCAGCCTTTCTGGGTGAAGTTTGCATGTTCTCCCTGTGCCCACATGGGTTTCCTCCCACAGACCAAAAACATGCATGTTAGGTTAATTGATGACTCTTAAATTGTCCCCAGGTGTGAGTGAGAGTGAGACCTGTCCAGGGTGTCCTCGCAGTGATGTTAGGGATAGGCACCAGCTCCCCGTGACCCGGAATGGAGAAGCGGGTAAAAGAAGATGGATGGATGGTCACTTCAGCTGTTTTTGTAAGTCAACAAACACACGTGGTAGTTGGCAACCGGTCACAAATTTTGCTTAGAATTTTTTTTATTTAAGGACACATTAACCATCTATATGAAACGAAACTATTGTGCAGATTTTGTTTCTTACTTTCTTATTTTCTTCATGACAGTGAATGAGCTGGATCAGGATGTTTTTAATAACGTGGTAGAAATTAGTTTAACTTTTTCCTGAATGAAGTTTATGGATGTTTAGGGGTGTTAAGTGCTGACAACAATCCACAGCGTTTCCCTCCCATATTATTCATACTAAAATGGGTTCAGATTGTTTGAAATTGTCCTGTGTGGAAATGTTAAGAACAATAAATATATTATTTGTTGTAAATAGCTCTTTTAATGACCTCAGTTTGGAGTAAAACTGCTTCATTCCATGTACCTCGAAAGTCAGGACTCTGATCTGGGTACAATGTCAGTCCGGTCTTTACCATGTTCCAGCTGCAGCTCAGAAAACCAATCGGATTTGCTAATTGTTGTGTTCAGTTAACCAGGCTAACTACTATTAGCAATGCAAGCCAATAGCAATGGATTTCTCTGCATTCTGTGCATTTAAACACTGTAGCAACATCATGTTCACTGATAGTGGTTGGAAGATACTTTGTATGTGTGAGACCGGATTATTGACATGCAAACTGACCAGTTTTATTTATTTATTTATTTTTAAAGTTTATTACTGCTAACTAGCTAGGCTGAACCAGAAGTGCTACAGCTGGCTGCAGTTTTTATTTCTGTTTGGAAATAGTCATAAACTTCTAAGTAAATAAAGGTGTAATGTGAAACTGATGGTGGAGTGAAGGTTTATAAACAAAGTTTGAATGAACCACTCTAATATTTTTTAAAATCAGAGTTCTTTTAAGATGGCAGCAGTCCACTCTGGCCTTGGCCTAACTCAAACTATCTGTTAGCTCATGAGTCTGACCAGAAAAAACTCTCTGTTACCCGGAACTGAGGTTGTTCAAAGACCTATCTACAACAAATAATACATCATCTGTACACATCCTTTTCACAGAACCACACTTTAAAGTTATAATTTCAGGGTTTTAAATGCCCTGTTAGGATTTACAGGAGGAAGTAAGTATCTGTATGAAGATCTCCATATTTAACATTAGATAGAGATAAATTATTAGTATAAGGATTAGGGAGGTAAGTAACTGTAAGAAGAAGTAAATGTCCATATTTAGTGATGACTGAAGTTGGTCCATTTGAGCTGTAATTCCAGAGTCTACCAGAGTCAGAGGTTGGATAAATCTTGTGGGATCTATTGAAGGTTAGGTGACAGCATTGGTTAGGTCTGTCTCAGGAAGTCAAGACGAAGTCAGAACGTTGGGATGAGGTTGGGTCTAATTATATTAGAATCGGCTGAGGGGGGGGAAACATCATCAATAATGGACCTCATATTTCAGCCATTACCAAAATACACCCTCACCATGACTTGACCTTCCAGAGGCCGATCAAGTCTCAGGGTGTTTCTTTCAGCCAAGCAGTCCTCAGGTCATGACATGTTTTAGAGAAGAGTGTCCTAAACGTTTTAGCTTCCAAACCACTAAATAACACTGAAATATGCACCCAGCACCAATAAGCCAAAACAAGGTATAACCACAACTTAGTAACTACTCTCCCATTTTTCTCAGCTGAAGAATTTTTTTCATCAGTCATGATAAAATTATTTTTAAATTCAGACTCTGAGGAGATGAGTCTGTGTTTTTCCAAGAATGTTTCAAATATCCCTCTCCAGTTCAACCCTCATGTCCAAAGATGGCTACTCTGGCTTCAGAAAGCCAAGATAGTGACCACTGTTTGCTGACCTGAGCACTTTAAAGTTGCACTAAAAAAGATAACATCGTAGTGACAACTTTGTTTAAAAACGCACTAACATTCAGCCAATGTGCGACAAAGACAAAAACTACAGAATCGTTTTAAAATTATACAATGTTTTTAAACATTTTCAGCATGAGCATTTATATGGAGATTGTCTGAAGTAGGCTTCTCTTAGATGTGCTTGCCAGTCGGCAGATTGTTCACTGACTTCGTCTTTGTGTACTTGTGTGTCAGACAGGGAGGTTTTTGTGGGTTTCACATCTAACAGCTGCCTGCTGCAACTGAAAGCAACACCGAAGCGAGTAGAACGGGTGAAAAAAGGCAACAAAGACATGGCTGCAAATCAAAACAATGAGGTGAGAAGTGCTAATACACTCAAGAGGAAGCCAAGCCAACTGGTGAGAATTATTTGTGTACCTGCAACCTTTTCACATAAAATCAGGCCATTTAATCCGTAATAATAAAAAATATGCTCCACGTTTGGCAGCTCTGCAGGTTAACAATGGCTTCATCTGCTGCTTGAGTGGTGCTCTCATCGTCAAATCAGGCTTAATATGACCCAGGTATGAAGTCATTTTACTCTGCACCGGCATGTCGTGTTGCAGCGCTTACTCATAGAGTCAAAACATTCCAAGAATTCTTACCTGAAAAGGTAGCAGCAGAAGATGAGGCTGAGCATGAAGACGAAGAGGCCGATGCCCAGCACAATGACATAGACATTGAGTGGGAGGTGGTAGATGTCAGACGTCATGCTGCAGTAGTGTTCAGAGCGTTGAAAACCCAAACCACAAAGACATCCTGCCAGGGAGAATGTGCAGAGACAAGCATTTGTCACTTTAAAGGGTAAAGGTTTAACATACTCATCTCAGCCTGTGTTTGTGTTTAGGGTTTTTTGTTTTGATTTTAGACAAGTAAATCCACCTCTATAAAAATTTCCACAACATAAAACGGTGAAATATTTGTCAGTGTGTACACTTTAAATTAGCATGCAACTGCTCTACTCTTGAGTCTAATCTGGTCATTTTGGAAGTGATGTTCTGTCAAATAGCTATCAGTAGTTAGTACCTAAGTGCCTTGATATCAGTGACAAAGCAGTAAGGGGTACAGAGAAAAAGGCAAAAGTCTTCCACCAAGCTAGGCTAATGTTTAGCTAAACAAGGGCCCATTTTTAAAATTGTGTTTCAAGCACAAAATACAAGTCTATGTAAAAAAATGTCATACTGAAAGAATGCTACATTCACTAATAATAAGCCCTGCACTTTTAAACCATTTGTTTAGTTTGTTGTGGTTTTCTCAGCTGAACAACATTGGTGCTTTTATGCAAATATATTTGTGCTGAGCTTAGCCGACTGAAACGGGCCGTTTGTGCTGATAGTAATGAGGCTGGATCAGTCCGCTGAGAATCGAGTGAAGTTTTTGACTGACCGGACGTGCTGATTGGGCGGACTGATGCATTCAGCAGCCTCAGCATCATCGGCACACACGGCCTATCCTCAGCAGAGGCACATTTAGGATGTAATATGAAACTTTGTTTGGGTGAAAAAAACAGCATCAAGCTAAAGAAACGGTCTCATGCAAAAGCATAGAAGTTTAATATTTGCGAATGCAGCATTCTTTTAAAAGAGTTGCTTAATAGGCCTGAAAAATGATTAAAAACAGACCCTCGTTTAACTAGCCATTAAGAAGAATTTTGCCCTTTTCTCCATGATTTGTGCTCTTTTACTGATATCCTGGCTAATAAGGTACTAACTACTGATAACTAATTGACAGAACATCACTTCAACAATGACCAGACTTTCCTTTTAAATCTTCAAAACAAGAGAACTGTTAGACAAAGGATGTTATATGCTAAACACTTCCAGTCTGCTAGCATAAATATCAAACCAGGCGATGTGTGATTTGTATGCACAGTTGCTTCAAGTTTAAACAGCAGTTTTCTCTGTAATTAAAAAAGGGACTGTTATATTTTTAATACGCAGTAAGCAGCAGTAGGTCCTTGTTGATTTAGTGATATTTAGGGATATCTAAAGGAAATGCAGCATGGTTTTACAGCGTTTTCCTGGCAGCGTTGTGTATTCTGTGATGACCTAAACGTAATAAGTGCAGGTGAGTCCAGGGAGCTCCAACTGATCCGAGGTGGCAACTGAGGCGCTCCCAGGACTCTGCGTTAATTGCCTGTGAACAAGACAAACATGAAGGACGGACAGTACTTCTGCCACGCCACCATCTGTTCCACGGACTCTGCAGAGGTGACCAGGAGTGTGTGTGTGTCTGTTTGTGTGTGTGCGTTAAGGCACTGCGGGAGGGTGTGTGGAAGCCGTGTGGTCTCACGGGTACAATGGAAGTGCATGAATTTGTTGCTATGGGGGAGGGGGGGTTGTATTAAACAGACTGAACTCTGGGGAGAAGAAGGACAATTTGGTCCAACCCGAGCAAAGGAAGCCCCACTTCCACAAGCCACATGTGTTCCTATTAATTTGCCATAAGGATGCTCTTTGGCAGCCTCAAGTGTCCATGTGTCTCCTTGGAGTGAGAGAATAGCTACAGCTTGCAGACTATGGGGTGTAAAGGTTGGTTAATTTGCTGGGGGGTGGAGTATTTACAAGGGTGTAGGGATTTCCTAAAGTGGCATCAGGAAACACACATTTATGGTCAAGTTTTTTTTAAAGGAAAACAAACGAAACCACCAAACTTAGAACATAAAATCTGAAATCTTGCAGTTGTGATACAAACTGCAGCTCATCCACGCTTCAAAACACCAACTGAGGCCTCCACTTTTTCATTTATCTGTGCAAATCTAATCAGCTAAGTTTATGGGAGTGCCTCCACCTCTCGTGTATTAGCAGGAGAATCCACTCACTTACCGTTACACCATTGGAATGGTTGCATGAAATTTGACTCCCCAAGGCAGCAGCAGTGAATTCAGGACCTGTCAGGAAAAAGGCTGGAGACACGCCAGCCCTGCTGTGGCTGAATCTGGTTCTGTTGTAGCCTGGATTCAGCTGTCCTGAGCCGGATCGCTCCGTCCCTCAGTTTATGTCTGCTCCAGCAGAAAAACAGTCATCTAAGATTTTCAGATCCCAGAAATCCTCAGAAGGTGTGGGTTTTTTCTTTTAGTTGGCTCAGCAGTCTGTGTTGCCCAGCATTCCCAAATCTGGATTAGCCACTCTGTGTCTTAAAAATGCTGGAGGGGGGGTTGGTGGGATTCTGGACTGGAGATCTCATGTGCTTCTAAAAATGATGTTGAGACGAGAAGAAACAAAGAAATGTTGTTGAGAGGAACTGCTATTTTTCTCGGAGGCCTCATCCAGCGAGTGAGGACTTGTTATTGTGAAAATCTGCAGCTCGCTCGATCATAAACAAGACAGACAGGAAATACTCACATTTCCATCAGAGAAGAAAGGGGGGCCTCCTTCACTTCACTTTGCAATGTCCTCCCCTCAACGATTTCAATGACATCCAGCGTTTAAAACGACAATCCTCGGCCCAAATGAAGGCAATAATCCAACATTAATCTGTGCTTTTGTCTTCCTGCTAAAGCTGCTTTTTTAACAAGGGATTTTCACAAGTCTCACCCCCCTCTTGTCTCCTCTGGTGCCTCCTCCTCCTCCTCCTCCTCCTCCACTCCTCTGATCTTGCAGTAGATATTCCTTCTCAGCGCTGAAGATGATCTTCCCTCAAAGCCCAAACAAAGTGAGAGCAGCTCCATGCAGTCAACAACAGTCCTCAGGCTGTTTCTGTGTCAGGCAAATATGTGTGTGTGTTTGAGAGAGAGAGTGTGTGTGTGTGTGTAGAAGGAAGGAGGGGGATCCTACTCTCCCTCTAACCATCTGCTGCTTCGACTGAGAGAAAAAAAGAATCAGAGACAAAGAAAGGCAGAGTGTGTGCAGGAGTGTGTTCAGGCCCTCACACCTCCAGCTGCTTGTGTCATGGCAGGCTTCTCCTCTTCCTCTTTCACTTCATAATGGAGCTCAGACTGCAGTTCCCCTTCCTCTCCTCTCCTCTCCGTTCTGCCTTGGGTTTGTAAACAGATCTCTGCTCATGTGACCAGCCGTTTTGCCTCGCAACTCTCCTCTGCCTCAGCCCTCCCTCTCCACCTCCATCCTCCAATCTGCAGACAGAGGGAAGGCAGAATGAGGCAGGCTCTGACGAATGGGGCGCCTGCAAAGATGTGTGTTGTGTGCGCACTTCACCCCTGCCCGTGTGTGTGTGTGTGTGTGTGTGTTAGAGAGAGAGAGAGAGAGACAAGAAGAGAGACACTTGCAGCAAAGTCAAGGGAGCTCAGCAATATGCGCATGGCTGATGTCCTGACAACCAAAACAAAGCTGTCTGTGTGAAATGGAGGTCAGGAGGGGAAGAAATGATTCCCCTGTTTGCACCATTTCCCCCTCGCTCTCTCTCTCTCTCTCTCAAACACACACACACACACACCCATACACACACACAGGTCGGATTGTTTGAGCTGCAGCACATTTTGACGTGCAAACCATGCTGCAGCTCATTGTTTTGCAGCCAGATGATCTATGACATGACAATGATTGATTGAATTAAAGGCCTAGCATTTCTTGAAGCAATGCCTATTGCCCGCCGCCTTTCGTGACAGAGTTTTAATTGAAGACGGGCGCCACAGCCACATCTTTGGGTCGACTCCAAATGTCCATCAGTTGTGCATCCGAAGATTACTGACAGACAGTGTTGACTGTAACAATTAACTCCAAAATGTTAAGCAAATATGTGACATGAGGTGTTGTGCTCTGAGTATGTGTTGAGGATGACTCTCAGGTACTACCACACCAGATTTCAGCTCAAAATACACAAAACTGTCTGCATTATGGCCCTTTCTGTGTTGGCTCACGTTGATCAGCTGTGGCAGTCATCTAGGATTGGGACAACTCCTAAATTTACTCAGTTGCAGATGAACGTTCAGTGATTACTTTCTGAGAGTTTCTCTAAAATCAATCCGGTGATTCATGAGATCTTCTGGCAAACAGGGTTGACGTCATCGTTTAAAATAGAACTTTTGGGAAAAGATCTTGCGCAATATGTGGAGCTCTGAGTAAGTTTTGGGGACGAGTTTCAGCTATAAAAAAAAAAAAACCCACTAATTCGGGCTCAATATCTGCAAACTTGTCTGAGTTAAAGCCACTTTGTGTTTGCTAAAGTCACTTAGCTGTGGGGGTCATCTTGAATGGGATTGACTTGGAAAGTTAATCAGTTACTGATGTCAACCCAATGATTACTTTCTGAGCATTTCATTCATATCCGTCCACTGGTTCACAAGATATTTTGCTAACGGCACAGACAAACATGCACACATACACACCAGCAGGCCTGGCTGCCAGTTCACTGAGGAGGAGAACAGCTGCTGGGCTTCTGGGCGAACTGTGAGACTTTCAGGGGGAGTGGTGCTCCCATAATCCCCAGGGAGGCGCAGGAGGGAGGGACAGGCTTCAGTGGGATACAAGCCACTTCCATTCACCTCCCCCCCTCCCTGCTCATGAGCACCGAGGAACAGCTGGACCGACTGCACACATGTATAAATGCAGAACAGAACGCGCTGCATGTGTGTTTTTCGGTTGTTCTGCGAAGGTAACAGCCCGCCCTCTTGTGAGAGAAAACATCGTTATTAAAACAACTTCCTGTAGATGATCGCGCTGTAAATTAAAGGCCTAGGAGTCCTTGAAGGAATGCATATCACCCGCAGAGTTTTAAACTGAGATAATCTTAGATTTAAAAACATAATGGGATGTTAGTTATTTTGATCAAACCCTGTGTTAAACCTTCTCGTGAGAGCTCACAAGTGCTGTGTGTTATGCTTTTAGAGTATGTGACGAGGATGACTCTACCACATTAGATTTTAGCTGAATATCTGTAAAATTGCCTTAGTTATAGCCATTGTTGTGTTGACAATTAATGAGCTATGGCAGCCCTCTTGAGTCAGAGTGACCCCCAAAAGTTAATCAGTTGTAGATGTACACCTAATGATTTCTCTCTGAAAGTTTCATTAAAATCCAACCCTTTGGTTTAGGAGCTAATGCGCTAACAAACAGTGTTGACGCTAACAGCCAATGTCAAAAATGTAACCAAAGATGTCTTTCAGTGTGTAGTTGTGAATTACTCTCAGCTACAACCATGCCAAGTTTCAGTTCAATATCTGTCAAATTAGCTGAGTTACAGTAATTTTTCTGTTTCCAATGACCAGTTGGCTGTGGCGACCATCTTGAATTGGATTAATTCTAAAAGTTAATCAGTTGTAGATTTATATGCAAGGATTAGATTCTGTGAGTTTCATTCAAATTTGTCCAGTGGTTCATCGGGTGTTTTGTTAACAGACAAACAAACATTCACACACAGAGAAAAGGGCCAAAAAAACATCATCACCTTTCCTCTTCAGCGGGTCATAAAACGTTTAACTGGAGAACTGATTTGAAAAAAACAAAAGAACCTCAGTGTGTGTGAAGTAAGTTTTTCCAGCCGGTGTCCCTGACAAAACCATGAGGGAGCGAACAAATGAGATGCAAATGTTGACTTCGTGTTCATCGGGACTTGTAAATGTTCTGGCTGCCAGAAACTTCTTGGTTTTTACATAAATCCTACGTCTACCTGACAGTTACTGAAGTTACGAGTTGTCTCAGAAGAAACATGATGTTTGGACAATCGTTGTTCCTAAAAGCTGCGAATAAGTTCAGCATTCATCCGACCCATGATTCCCTCTGCTGCCCTGAGCTCTGGGAATATTTATGATGTCTCTGCACATGAGAGCAACACAAACATTCATTAGTGCTCTTATCAATGAGAAGCCTCCAGTGTGCTGCACTGAGAATTGTTACCTCCCGGCCTGATAAAGCGCTTCTTATTAGCTGTGGAATTAATGAGCTTTAGGTTTTGGCTGAGCCTCACAGAGGGAGGGAGGTGGCAGGGAGTGTTCTCAACAATAACTTGTGACAAATGGAAAAAAAATAAACCATGGTAAACAAAAATATACACAACAAAGTTAGCAAGAGTCTCAACTTTTGCATTTTTGTATCCTCTATTTGTTAAATTTGATTTCTTCATAATAAAAGTCATATGAAAAACTAAATTTGTCACTTAGGAAATACAAAAACATTAGAAGGTTTTTAAATATTTACCTTCAAATCAAACTCGCAGATAAATAAATATCATCCTCAGAGGCCTCAGAAACTCGTAATGCTGCCTGTGGCTGAAAGAACTTGTCAAAGGTGATTTGCATAATAAAAATTGCAAATTTATTCGTATTGCACAATTCATTACATGTACGATTAAAGTGATTTTCTTTTAAAATCAAAAGAAAAGCAGTGCTAAACATGAGTAACTTTAAAAGTTATAAAGCAAACACAGATTTTTCTATCAACAAGGTATTTATTTAATGTAAATATCACACAGTAATAAATCCATGCAGAAATATGATGAAATGATTTAAGCACCGGAAAGTTCAATCTGTGTGTAACAACTGAGGTCATTTACTGTTGAATGAGCTGAATCGGAATAATTCTGAAAATAAAGATTGAAGTTTAACCTGCTGGGAAAATAAATAAATAAATAAATGCTTGAATCATTTCTGAACCGCCGGTTTGAAATGTCTGAATTATGAAATAATTCCCCTGGAGTCTCTGAAATCAGTTTTGTGAAAATGTGTACTACTTTTTTCTCAGCTGCCGCATTTGAGTGTTTTCTTTAGTTTTCCCCACATCTTGTATTTTAAATATTTAGTCTTTTTTAAGCAGTAGCTGTTAGTAGTTTGGTCACATGAACTCTGGACAGCGTTTCATTAATCTGGTTCAGACCTTTTCTACATTTGTCCTTCCACACATAAAACAAGAAATATTAAGTTCTCATCGCTGTAACAATCAACCAACATCTGGCACTTATAGGTAAGGTATGGTGGATACTGGAGATGAAACATGGATGACATACAGTGACTTACTGCATCTGTGTTAATAATTAGGTTGAACTCAATTCTGCTGTATTTGTAACAAACCAATAATATTCATAAAAGACTGGAAAGAAATATGTAGACAAGCACAACATATAATGCAACAATCATCTCTGGTTTGCTGTGAATCTTTAAACTGCTCTACTGGGATGAGTTTTTTTGGACTTAATCTGGATTTTATAAAATTAATCAATCAATCAAATTTTATTTGTATAGCACATTTCAGCAGCAAGGCATTTCAAGGTGCTTTACATAATTAAAAAAACAAAATAAAAACAGCATGTGACAATGAATAAACAGTAAGAAAGAATAAACAGTAAGAAAGAGACAAACATCAAAGACATCAAAACCCCGCACTCTAACCCTAATTTAGCCATAAGCAACTCTAAACAGGTGGGTTT